>NW_005871068.1:457196-515112 GCF_000147115.1 Myotis lucifugus | reverse complement strand
TATATATATATATATATATATATCTCCTCACCCAAGGGTATTTTGTATTGATTTTTTTTTAGAGAGAGAGGAAGAGAGAAAGAGAGAAACATCGATCGTTTGTCTCCCGTACGTATACCAACCGGGGATTGAATCTGAAACCTGGGTATGTGCCCTGACTGGGAATGGAACCCACAACCCTTCAGTGCATGCGACGACACTCCAACCAAGCCACACCAAACAGGGCCCATTCACTTCTTGTAATTCTCCTCTGCAGCCATTTAGAGTTCTGTCAACCACCAGCTTGAGTCCAAGATGACAAAGACTGAATCTTGCTTGAAAGGCAGAGGGGAATGAAGGGATGTGCTGACTTATAAGCTTTTTGTGGGTCTTTATCTCTGAATAAACAGTAATAATAAATGCATTTATTGAGTATTTACTATGTGGGAGGCATCTTGCTAAATGCTTTAATATGTTATCCTCACAATAATCCTGTGAGCTTGATACTATTATTTTCCTATACTTCGGAAGAACACTTGCCCCAGGTGACACAGCTACTAGTAAGAAGCAGGAGAGCTGGGATCTGAAGGCAGGATCTGCACCAAAATGTCTCCATAGCAGGTACTCAGTAAACTTTTGTTGAATGTATACACAGGATCCACCTAGGAAGCAGCTTGGAGACCGGCAAGGCAAGGGGCATTATAGCAATTTCTCTGATGAATTGATTGTTGCAAGCATATGCCAAAGCTTTACTTCAAAGTTGCTTTAAGAGTCTTCAAAAAGTCAGCTCAAACACTTAGAATACGAGAAAAATGTGGTTAGATAATATTGTTAGGCCAGGTACAAATGGTCATTAAACAATGTGACATGGCTTATTTAGTGAGACAAGTAAATCTAATTTCCCAGAAGGGGCTCTTCATCTCATAGTTCATCAGAAAATCACTCATATGTTTTATGAGAAATGCTTCCCAGAAGGGGCCACTCACACCAGAGCACAAAGCCGTCCCAGCGTGGGTTTGGGATTATTTTCTTTCACAGAAGCATTTCTCAACCTCAGGACCGCAGACATTTGGGCCGGATAACTCTTTGGGGTGGTGCTATCCTGGGTACTACTGTAGGATGCTTAGAGCAACACTGCCCCCTATGCACAAGATGCTAGTGGCACCACCTCCTCCTGGTTGTAAAACCCAAAACCATCTCCACTTATTGCCAAATGTCCAGCAGGGGGAAGATATGGCCTACTGCCCTCCATTGAAAACCACTACTTTAGACCCTGGATCCTCAGTGTGGTCCATAGACAAACAACAGCATCCTTTTGGGGGTTTGCTAGAAATGCACACCCCAGGTCCATCCCGGACCTCCTGAATCAGAATCTGCAATTTAACAAGACATTGGACAAGCGCTTGCTTCTAGGCAAGTGGTTCTCAACTGTGGCTGTACAGCAAAGGCTTAGGGAGTTTTTAAAAAAATACTGATATCAGCCCCAGAGATTCTCATGTCATTGGTATGAGGCATCCTTTGCTTTGGGAGTTTTAAAAACTCCCTAGGTGATTCTAATGTGCAGCCAATTTGAGCTCCTGTTCTGTGTGGTTAAAAAAAGTACCTCACAACTGTGGGAGTGATTTACAATAGCCTATAAAAAAGACCCCACACTTCCAAAGTGGCTATAACTAACTTTTAAAATAACTGTGGGAATGATTTAGGGGAAAAATGAAGTCATTGATTAAGCTTCCCCAGATAGCATTTCAAAAGTCAGAGCGATCAAAATCATCCCACAAAACCTTGCTGATTAAAAAAAATTGTGTACTTGAAAAAAAATTAAATAGAAAACTCGATCAAGAAAATGGTTTTCCACGAAATGTAAAGAGCCCATGCAAATTGGGAAGCAAAATTCTAACACCTTAATAGATAAACAGATAATGGAAATGAGCTCACAATTCTCAAAAGTGGATGTGTAATTAGTAGAGATGCATGAGAAAATGTACAGCCTCACTAGTAATCAAAGGGATGCTCAAAAAAACACAGTTATCCATTTTCTGATAATAAAATTCACAGAGATGAGTGGGAAAAACGATAATGAAACAGACACTTGTTCATTCTTTCAATGGATGTTGAGTGTCCATTGTATAGCATGCACTATACTGGCATGGATGATGAGGATATGGGTCTTTGTAAATGGAGAAAGGCCCAAACCAGTTTGGCCTAGATGGAAGCCATCCTAAAGAAAATGTTCATGAGAAAAAGTTTTGTTCATTTATTATAGCAAAATTGATTAGGAAACTAAGTGTCCAATAAAATGTTTTTGATTAAGTAAACTCTGGTGTATCCACCTAATACAACATGGATACTATTTGTAATATGTTGAATGAGAAGTGAAAAACACAATCATCCTTGGCCAGGTAGCTCAGTTGGTTGAGCGTCATCCCTTACACCAAAATGTTGTGGGTTCAGTTCCCAATCAGGGCACATACCTAGGTTATGGGTTTGATTCCAGGTCGGGGCATGTACCGGAGGCAACCAATCCATGTTTCTTTCTTTTCTCTCTCTCTCTCTCTCTCTCTCTCTCTCTCTCTCTCTCTCTCTCTCTCTCTCATCAATAAAAAACATATCCTCGGTTGAGGATTAAAAGATAATGCAAACAATAGAAAACTGGAAAAATGGTTCAGTGATTGACTACATTTTAAAGATGCTACATTGTTTCGTCCCCACATCCAAAACACAATATACATTTGGATATTTAAAGCTCCGAGGGGCCCTAAAACTATGAAAATGGTTTATCATTGCTTAACCCAGTATTTCTCAATTTATCTAACCATGGAAAGTTTGTTTTTCTCCCCTCTCTTGCCCTCCCTTTCTTTCAAAACTTAAACTTGTTTTATCACCTCTTGGAACTAGTTTTTCTCAAAGAAACGACCAAAACCTTGATGATATGTTGGCATGTAAGGTAGTATTTAAGAGCTATGTTAAATTAAAAGCTATACACATGGGTATACACATATGAAAAATTCATCAAGCTGTTCATTTAAGACTTGTGCATTTTACTCTATAAAAATATTTAAAATAAATCCTGCTAAATTAGGAGAAGGCAAGACATTTAAAAAATTTAATTTTGGTGTTCATTAGCACAAGAACAGGAATGATAAGTAAAATTATTGATTCACTACAGATATATTTCCATGTATCACTTGTTCCTGCAAGGTGACTCTATATGTACAGATTACTTATGCCCATTATATATGAGTTTTAAAGGAGGTTAGTGTAGGGGAAAGAGCTCTCCAGACAGGCTTTTAATTCTGGACCAGTCATTAACTAGCTGTGTGACCTTGGACAAGTGACTTAATCCTCTGAATTTTAATTTCCAAATTTCTAAAATGAGGAGAAATACTGAAACTCTAGTTCCATTCACTTTTGAAAGTAGTTTTACTATTTTAGAAGATTATAAAATGTTATAGTTATATCTTTGCCTGATGGTACATCAAAGGCCAGGTTTTTATTGGGTTCTGAATTTTTGGGCCACTCACTACCACCATCTATCTACACTAATAAAAGACAAAGATGCTAATTGACCATACCTTTGCTATACCCACCAGCCAATCAGAGCGACTATATGCAAATTAATCCAACCAAGATGGCGGTTAATTTGCATATACTGGATGGGAGCGAAGACTGAAGACAATGTAGAAGGAAGCCAAGCGCTACAGAAGGGAGCAAAGTAGAGGTGGCAGAGACAGGAACGGAGCCAAGGCAGCGGAGGCAGGAGGCGAGAGGCGGGAGCGGAGCCAGGGTGCTGCGGGCGGCTGGGGCACGGCGGGCGGCCGGGGCGCTTGCAGTGGGGAGGCAGAATAGGCCCTTGACATCAGGGAGGTGCGGGACCTGAGCACTTGGCGCAGAGGGATAGGACAGGCTCCATGGGAGGGAACAGAGTGGAGCTGCACTCACACTCAGCCTCGGACTTCAGTTTCCTGTTATTTCAGGTGGCCCTCCCTGCCTTCACTGGGTTGCAAGGTTCAGCTCAAAAGACTGAGAGCCTCCAGGGTGGTTGGGAAGGCAGTTGCGGGGGGTGGGGGGGTGAGGCTGGTGGGCGAGCGGATTGGCTGGAGGTAGGGCAGCACGGCTCCCAGATTGGCTGGATTCAACAGGGCGGGGCTAACCTTTGAGAGGTGCGAGGGGAAGTGTAAGGGAGTGTGCACTGGCATGTGCCACCGGCCTGCCGGCTTTACTCTTGCACGTGACTGTGGTGGCGGCAGCGGTTACTACCCGAGCCCAGACAGAGCAGAGGCCGGTGGAACAGAAGGACATCCCGGCATCCCGATACCAGATGGCGTGGCCCGCAGGTCATGGCCAAAGGGGAGGGCGCCGAGAGCGGCTCCACAATGGGGCTGCTACCTATAGGCATCCTCCAAGTGGGTGAACACCAGGCCCAGGGAAGGTGAGAACCTGGCATCCGGTGGAGGGCAAGGGGTGGCAGCATCCGTGAAGCATGCGAGGTGTCGGGGCGGTGGACATGGCCCTGATGGCAGGCTAGGCCTAGGGGACCCTACACACGCACAATTTAATCGTGCGCTGGGCCTCTAGTATATATATAAAAGACTAATATGCTAAGTGTCCCTCCTACCCTCCGACCACTTGCTATGATGCACAATGACCATCAGGGGGCAGAAGCTCAACACAGGAGCTGCCGAGCTGCAGTGACTTGGCAGCGGCTGTTCTTGGGTGACGCACCCTGAAACCAGAGAGGAGGGAGCCCGATCCCTTGCGGGGCCACACGATTCCACCTTTGGTTGTGGGTTATGTTGTTGCTGGGGCACTGTTGGCCCCAAATCTGGTGACTGCACACTTGCATTTGCGTTGCACACCTTGTACGACAGCAACTTTGCAGAGTGCCCTCTCACACTCCGGGACCCCTTGGGGGATGTCGGAGAGCCAGTTTCAGCCAAGCCCCGCAGGCCAGGCCGAGGGACTCCACCTGCCAAAGGGACCCTGCAGATGCCCTTCGATCCATGGCGCCACTCCAGGTGCGGCCAGCCGGGGAGGGACCACGGAAGGTTGGCTCTAGGCATGTCCAGCCCGTCTCTCCCAGTCCCACCCAGCCGGCCACCTTCTAATTAACTTCCTTTCAATGTGCACGAATCTGTGCACTGGGTCACTAGTTATTACTATAAAAACAAAAAAACAACTGAGCAAAGTCTATCTGTTGTAAGGTGATCGTCATGACAATGTGCTTTCCTGGATGCCTTCCTGGAGAGAGGCAGGGAGGCCTACATTAGTTTCATAGGTTCTGTTAGCTTCATTTCAAGGAACTGGTTTTCCATTTGGATGTTCCAGAACCCCTGGCTGCTACAGACTGTTGCTAGATAGTTCTAAGAGGATGCTGGGTATTTTTCATGTAAGCACCATTGTCTTTAGACCTCAAATTCTCAGGCCTGAACAACAAAGAAGGGTTTCACTATCTTTAGAAACTCTGAGAACCTCGGTTAAGATAGCAATCACCTTGACTTATTTATTACTTTGGGTTCCCCTGGGCATTATTGAGCTGTGTTTCACTAGGGAAGTCTTGGGTCAGTGTTTCCCAAGTGAAGTCAATGGCCCTTTTATAAATAGGAAGGTCTGTGCTCTGAAGGATGGTGAAAAATTGACCACAAAACCAGGATCCGCCAGTGGTCTTGATTATGCCCCCTTCTCCATCAAGATCTCCCCAAATTCAATGTTATCACAGCTTTTAGCCCCCAGCTCTGACTTGATATCTGATATAACAAATTCTCAATACAATAGGATTTAAAAAACACACAACCTTTTTGAACTTACTTTAATGAAATTTGACCTGGACCTACAACTTGCCTTTGCCTTAAGGTGACTTATATGCTCCACCTCCAGCACATAACACTACTTGGATCTTGATTTCAGGAGCAGAATACGCCCCCTCAAAAAAGTCTCACTCTGTGTGACTCACACCATTCCTGTTTTTGTTAGGTATTGGTTGAAACATTTTAATTTTTATGTTAGCCACACAAGGCTTCATGCATAAAAGCCAAAAGCCAATTTTGGTGGATGTTTCATAGTTTAAGACAAGTTTTTAAAGTTTTTTTTTTTACCAAGTTTTCTTTCTTTTATTTTCTGAGTGGCTGTTTGGGATACCAGAAAGAATTCTGAGTTTGGAGTTGCCTGGGTGCAATTCCAGACTGTGCACTCGCTATCTTCTGACTTTGGTGGGTGAGGTTCCAAGGAGCCTTAGTTGTAGCTTGCACTGCTTTCCTCTTCACATGGTCATGATGAGTGCATGGGACAATGTGTATGAATGTGCTTGATAAACTAGAAGGCTCCACAAATGCCCTCTAACAAGCTCCAAAGCATCAACCAGTTTGCTCTGGGCGCATGGCTGGCTGTTGCATATGAAACTGGACAGAACATAGGCATGGCCTTTCTCTTGACTACTTGAGTGTCACTGTGTTTATGATTCTATGATTTAGCACCACGTAGGAGGAAATAATCATTGTACTGCCCCTGAGTGTGTGTTGAAAGGACAAAATGCAGACAAGTGTTGAATGGAGTCTATTTTATAAGTGATGTATGTGGGGCCATGGCAACCATGAGTAACACAGCTATAAATGGGTCATAGCAAAGCATAAACATCACATGCTCCTCAGCCTGGACATAGAGTGATACAGGGAGATATTGGGCATATCACCTCTTCACTAGCCAAGGTGAGCCTTTTCTAAACTAGAAGTGAGGCTTCTGTGTCTTTTTGTTTTGGGTACAAAAGGTGGCCTGGGTATCTGGAGAGTGACTTTTTAGCAGGGTGCCTCGCATTCCTCTTTTCTCTCACAAATGTCTCCTATGGGAGAACAGGACACAGGAGAAGAGCTGACAGCTGGTGCCTAGGCAGCATAGTAGTGTGGCCCGGGATACCACCCAACACACTTGCATTCCAACAACCTGACAAACAAGTGAGCTTTCCAGCCTGAGCAATTTTAGCTCTGGATCCCTTCCCATTATTCCAAGTTCTAAATTTGAGCACTGACCCAGGTCCCTGGATTCTTGGACTCTTGTATTTCAGTAACACCTAGCCAATTGGAGTACACACCGAGTCCCCCAAGGCCAAGGACAGAAATGCTAGTTCTCTGGGGGCTTTGAACTTTCAGAAGGTCCTTGTGTGACCTTATCCATCATTGGTGTCCAGTGTCCAAGGTTGCTGGGCCCTCTTGGATTCTACTGGGACCTGGGAGGGAGAGGGGAGCTGGGGAATGTGTGCAGGGTGGTGTGCAGAAAGCCAACTGCAATGATTGCTCCATTCCCTCTGCTGCCTCTTGCTTTGCTCTTTCTACAAGGAAGAGTTGGGTTCACTTTGTAGATTAAATGAAGTAATGGTGTAAAGTCAGTGGTGGCATGCCTGGCACAGACTAGATATTCAAAACCAGCAACATCACCATCATCTAGCTGTTCCTCCACCCCCACATAGAGTACAGGCTGACGGCACTGGCCCAGTTTCCCCCTCTTCAGCCAGGTTCCCAGGCTTCCCTTAGGTCACAGACACACTGAGCAAAGGGAAAGAACACTGTTCCCTTGGGCCAGTGTGACATAAAGAATCCCATGCTTTTGCTTTTCTAAATAATACAGCCACCTTGGTGATCCAGGCAAAGTGAATAAAGGTTTGTCTATGTTTTCAAAACTGTCTCAAAGTCAGAGAGGTCCATAAGCTGAACCAGTCGTGAGGGGCATCTTAGGGCTTTTAAACAGTCACTGAAGAATTATTGCAAATGGCTCATCCTAAATTTCACAGGATTAGCCATAAATTCACTACCTGGGATAGATAGGTGGTGGTCAAAATCCATTATCAAGCCTGTTATAGAAATGGTTCCCACTTCTGGGTTGCAGATGGTGCTTCACAGTCTGGTCGCTTCTGGGAGAGAAATCACACCTCATAGAACATGCTTCAGTGACAATTTGCAATGAATCATCATCACCCCTTCGGTGCTGCTCAGAGAAGCCGAAGGAATGTCTCGGCTTCAGGGCAGCTCGTCATGGCCTCTTGCTTAGCCAGACACTGGCCATATGTCAGCTAGGACAGCGACGATAGCAGTAAAATGGCTTGAGCACATACAAGCCATCATGGGGCTATGGCAGACCTGTAACACCATGAGGAGTAGCACATCAAGTCAACACTCCTGATTTACTGCATCTGTTGCCCCTCGCTCCTTCCTGCTGCTTCACATTGCAGAATGTGGGTTTGGCTGTAACTCCAACTTCAGTTCTTATCCTATTCTCACTCCTCCAGTGGTCCAACTCATCAGCCCCCAGGCCCCTGCTATGTGTCAGGTGCTATGATAGGAACTGTGATATAAAAAAGAGTAGGACATGTTCACACCCTTCAGAAGGTCACAGCCTAGTGGCAGGACAGCTATGACAGGAGAGCTATGAGAGGAGAGAGATGATGCATATTAGCAAATAATTACAATGCAGCATGTTACAGGAAGAGTCATGGAGGAGATTTTAGTAAAAAGTTATAAGCAAAGAGGGAGAGGTCTGAAGGCTCTTGTTATGTTACAGAAACAGTAAGTGACCAGCAAACTCAGTGTAGGGTGTATGAGGGAAGGTGGTCAGAGACAAGGCCCACATGTTGGGCCAGGATGAGGCTGTAAAGTTGCTGGTCAACAAAATGCATTTCACCTGGAAATCCTGGACTGGGAAGGAGGTGGAATCTTGCTTCCTCTTGGTGACTAGCATGGACTGAAAATTGAGTTTCTAAAAAATGCTAGAGCCTGGCAGGCGTGGCTCAGTGGTTGAGCATTGACCTATGAACCAGGAGGTCACGGTTCGATTCCCAGTCAGGGCACAAGCCTGGGTTGCAGGCTTGATCCCCAGTAAGGGGAGTGCAGGAGGCAGCCAATCAATGATTCTCTCTCATCATTGATATTTCTATCTCTCTTTCCCTCTTCCTTCCTCCCTGAGATAAATAAAAACATATTTAAAAAAATGCTAGAGAAATAGAAGAGCCTGTGCTAACTGCTGGTGATGATGCTTTTCAGTTCTGAAATCAAAAATACCTTCTACCTTTTCCACTGGTTCGAGAAAAATCCAAACCTTCCCTGTTAGTGGAGTGGACGGAGCTCAAGTTAGGGCACCTAAGTTCAAATCCTAGCTTTTCTATTTACCAGCAATGAGACGTTGAGATACTTACTCTGCTGAATGACACAACAGGCTTTTTAATCTCTAGAGAAATACACAGGACAGGAAAGCTTTTGAAAAGACCTCTACTATAGAATTCTCCTCAGGGCTCAGTGGCCAAAACTGGGTCCCATGCCATCCTAGCTATAAGAGAGCCTGACAAGTGTAGTATTTGACAAGTGCAGTAAAGAGCAAGGGTGAATGTGGCTGTGGATGGATATGGAGAGAGCCACACCACAGTGTCTGCCACAGCAGGGGGGAATATTGTCTGTGGACTTTTCTTTCTTCAGCCATTAGTAATAGGAAAAAATGTGAGCATTCCATTTCTTTTTCTTTTTTTTTGTTAATCCTCACCCGAGGATATTTTTTTCCATTGATTTTTAGGGAGAGTGGAAGAGAGAGGGAAAGACAGAGAGAAATATCGACGTGAGAAAAGCACATAGATTGGTTGCCTCCTGCAGGAGCCCCAACCAGGGCCTGGGCTGGGGAGGAGCCTGCAGCCAAGGCACATGCCCTTGACCAGAATCGAATCTGGGACCCTTTGGCCCGCAGGCCAACACTCTGTCAAACAGTCTAGGGCTGAGCATTCCACTTATTAGAAAATGTTCAACCCATTCACATAAGGGAAGACACACAATGAATGATGCCAAGGAAAAATGAAAAACAAATTTGTAAATAATGTCCCATGATGCCTGATTACGAGAGCTTTTAAAAGAGAAATAGTGCCATATCAATGAGCTTTTGCTGCAGAACCAACCACCCCCAAATCCAATGGCTTAGAACAAAATCATTCTTATTCTGGCTCATATGTTTGGGCTCAGCTGGTCTAGACTGGGATCACTTATGCGTCTGTGGCAGCTGGGGGTTCTGGGCTAGACAGGGCTTGGTTGGGACACATTAGCTGGGGTGGCTCTGTTCCACATATTTCTTGTCCTTCTCCTGGGATCAGCAGGTTAGCTTGGGCATATCCTGCTCATGGTAATGGCAGAAGCACAACAGAATAAACAAAAACATGTGATACCTCTTGAGGCTTAGGCTTAGAACTGGCACACAATCACTTCGGCCTCATTCTGTTGGCTGAAGCAAGCCGTATGGCCAAATATGAGAAATTATTCCTCATTCACCATTAGCAGAATACTAAAAGGTGCCATTGCCATGGAGCTGGTTATAGGGAGGGGAGGAGAACTGGAGCCATGACTGTAAAATGACCACAGGAACGGAAGGTCTTACAAGTCATAAACATAAGGTTAGCATCATACTCTAATTCTTCAGAAGGAAGCTGTCCTAATGTAGTTTGAAATTACTTAAATCAATAGAGCCAAAGTTTATAATTATACTTTCTACTCATAGTTCACTTTGTATTCATGGAATCGAGAGATGAAGTGTTCAAGTTCGATTTTGACTTGTACCCTATCATACCGATTTACAACCTGTCCCTAAAATGATCTCATGAAAACTAAACTAATGCTTCCTTTGGTTTCTCTTTTGCAGACATGATGTGAAGAATTGAAGAGTAAGAGAACAGATTAAAATGAAGATAGCTCACTAAAAATTTTATATATTTGTATGAAGATTATGAACCTCCCGAATGCCTGAGATTAGCAGAAATGTCCTGTTTGTACATTTATATCTCTTCCTTCTAGTTGGCTGCACTTCATACTTTGTCTTCATGTTTGGCACCTTGCAGAACACATAGTTCAAGAATCCACCTCCTGAAGGTGTAGTTTTGAGGAAGAATATGATTTTACAGAGAGGGATATGGCCATATGCATAACAATGATTGTGATTAGAAGCTCTATAAGCTACTTCCCACACTATTTTGGTCATTATTTGGAATGTATTTTAGTTCTTCACCTTCTAAATTATGTCAATAAAGTTTTTATGAGTTCAAATAAATATGCAAGTAAACGTAAAATATGAATCAAAACTAATAAATTTTCATAACTTTAGAGAGATACATATGCCCCCATATGGAGAGAAATTCTATCTAATAAAAGCCTAATATGCTAAGTGTCCTACCGTTTCTTCGACTGTTGGACCAGTCGCTATGATGTATACTACCACCAGGAGGAAGATGCTCCAACTGGTAGGTTAGCTTGCTGCTGGGGTCCTCCCGATGGGGTCTGGGTGAGAAGGGCCGGCACACCCTGGAACCCTCCCACAGTCCCTCCCTGCCCTGGTGGGGTCCCTACACCTGGCCTGCGGACATCCCCCAAGGGGTCCCAGATTGCGAGAGGGCACAGGCCAGGCCGAGGGACTCCGTGCACCAGGCATCTAGTGAGATATAAGAGCCAGTCAAAACCTACATTGTCTAAGTGGGGGCTGGTCATTGTGAATTATTGGGTACCGTGAGTAAAACTATAGCTGACTGATCAGTGCAAATGAAGTTAAATATTGCCTAAGGAATTGGTCATCGCTGATATTCCTCCTCCAAGGAAAACTTTATAGTGAGTGCATTTTACTTCCATAGAGGCTCAGAAATTCTCTTTGCCCAGATGAGATAGAGTTCATTATAAGGTACAGTGAAATAAAGCTGGGGGATTAGAACAAAAGAGAGGGACAGATCATAACTTAGTTGTCCTAAGAAAGATGAACCGTATCTCCTGCTGCTAAGATGAAGATTCTCTAGGAAATTTAATCAATGGCCAACATGATCGATCAGAAACCAGAAGGAATCATCCCTGCCCCTCTAGAGTTTTCTGATCTTCCTAAGATCACCAGGCAACTTTATATTATGAAGATTTGAAGGACCAGGTTCTCAGGACCACACTGTTTTAAAGGCAAGTGTGTCAGCTACCTGGTACTATATAGAGATGCCAACACCATGACTTTTATCCTTTCCTCAGTGCCTGCCATTAAAAAATCAGATGTACTTCTAAACATCTCAAGCAAAACCGAGTCTTTAGCTTTTCTGTTTCCTAGAAATCAGCTTCCCAAAGCAGGACTATCACTGTGCACACGTGACTGGCTGCAATTTCAGGGGGTCTGAGGGGTTCAGGTTTTTCTGAGCAGGTGTCCACCTGATCATGAGTTCCAGATATCTCGCTGGAATCTGGCTTATCCTGGTGATCTCAATCTAATAAAGACGTACGGGGAATATCAATCAGAACCAAATATGCCAGCCTGATCACGTCAGCAGAGCAGGTTCTAAATACTAGAGCACTGTGTTGCTGTAGGCCAGTGGTCGGCAAACTACAGCTTGCGAGCCACATGCGGCTCTTTGGCCCCTTGAGTGTGGCTCTTCCTAAGCCCTAGGAGTACCCTAATTAAGTTAATAACAGTGTACCTACCTATATAGTTTAAGTTTAAAAAATTTGGCTCTCAAAAGAAATTTCAATCGTTGTACTGTTGATATTTGGCTCTGTTGACTAATGAGTTTGCCGACCACTGGTCTAGGGCCATTCCATGCCTTCCTAATGAGGCCAGTTGGGCAGGGTTACAAAATTTACCTCCATGTTCCCTTTGTTTATATATAAATAAATCCATATTCAGTTTCAATTTTGTTTTAATGTTATAAAAACTGTTCTCATATCTTAATGCAGTTCGCCAAGTCAAATTTGCAGCATAATACAGAGCAGAGTCATTAGACAAAGTCAATGGATTTTTTTGAGAGTTTTATGTTTAATATATATTTTTTCTTGTTGTTAAGGCTCAAAATCACTGTATGTGGAATTTAGCAAGTTCTATATCCCATCATTTGTTGAACAACACATATAACATATGAAAAGAGAAAGTTTATTTTCAATTAAGTCATAATTATAAAAAATTCATATTTCACACTAAATGGTTCTTTAAAACCCCATACATCATGTTGAAACAGCCTTATTTTTCATATGGGTTTGTCAATAACCAATTATTACACACCTTTCCCATGAAGAAAACAAGGTACAAGTAGCTGAAAGTACATTAGGAGAGAGAGAAAACTATAAACAACGCTGGCTTGAGCATTTAAAGTAAAGTACTAGTATAAGGTACAACAGCCAGTTTATAGTGCACATGCTGTAACCCAAGCATGTCAAACTCGCAGCCGGTGGACCGCATGCCTTGCCGGTACCAACTATAAGATACTAGGCCAGTGATGGCGAACCTTTTGAGCTCAGCGTGTCAGCATTTTGAAAAACCCTAACTTAACTCTGGCGCCATGTCACATATAGAAATTTTTTGATATTTGCAACCATAGTAAAACAAAGACTTATATTTTTGATATTTATTTTATATATTTAAATTCCATTTAACAAAGAAAAATCAACCAAAAAAAATGAGTTCGCGTGTCACCTCTGACACGCGTGTCATAAGTTCGCCATCACTGTACTAAGCTGACAGGCAAGGATCCTGAGTACAACACAACAGTCACTTTGTCCACACTGACTGGCTGCTGTCTCTGTGGCGGGCTCTATACTAAGTGCTGGGAGGAACACAGCACAACCAGCCAATCACCTTCCTTCAAACACCCCTCCCCCCATGTTGTGCTTGAGGCACCTATGAGAGAAGGCCCCACAGGATTTAGAATTGCGTGGGACACTTGAAAAGCTTATTCCTTTGGAGAAGAGGGCCATCTGGAACAAGCAAGGCTTTCAAGAATCTTCGCAACCACTCATATTTTATGATCCTTACATTTCAAGAGCACAGATGGGAAGGTTTAGCTTCTCTTCCTGAGTAGGTGAATGACTCAGCAGAGTTTTAAAAGTTAGGCCCTGCGCATGGGGAATGATATTTCCCAAATGCATCCCTCATTTTTCACTACAACAGTCAGAGGATTTACAAAAGGCCTCCCACTGTGATTAGGTCCATATCAGGATCACTACTAATTGGAATGTACCATCCTGTGAAACCTCCTCTCCTACATTCTTGGGATGTAGAATTAGAGTCCTCCCTCTGAAATAAAACAGGGAAAGGATCGTGGGGCAGAGAACAGGACTTATTGGATTCAAGGACTACAGGCTGATCAATTAAAACTAGTTCCCTTTGAAGATGTGTGGCTTTATCTCATTGCTTTACAACCTGGCTTGAAATAGAAACTGCCTTTATCTGGGTAATTAATGCTCCCTTGGGATTTTTCACTTGATGCTGAATATTTGCATCAGTGTGACCCACAGATAGTTCTTTGCCTCACAGACCATTAATGAAAAGTTGGTGCTTCTCCAAAGAGGATTTATCGTCATGATATTCAGACACGATTGTGTATTAAGTCAACAAGCCATGCTCAGAGCAACCACTACAGGATAATGCAACTCCCCAGCATATCGCTAGGCAAAGAAAACCCTTAGAATTCATACACTGAGTTCCTTTTATCTCTAAGCAAATGGCCAAACCTGCTTAGATCCCACATTGAAGGCAAATCACACTGTCAAAAAAGATGCTGGTTATAAAAGAGGGGATTCAGCTATAAAATAAGTCTTAAGAACACAGTCTTTAAGGTATTGTTCAGAGAAAGAAAAACAAACTCAATTAAACAATCATTTTCAGATTTTTGGCCTCATATCCTTCAGCCCTATGCTTGTTTATTATAGGAGAAAAACTCCCATAACATTGGACTTCTCTGTAAAATAATTCAGTGCCACCCCCCACTAGGAGAGACGATGCTATCAGATAACAAGGCTGTAACAGGGAGCAGCCCTTCTCTGGTTCAGTGAGGATATATTCAAGATGCAGATTCCAGAGGAAAAGGGGGTTTTCTCATTGGGCTTCAGATGCCTGCAGAGGAGCTGCAAAGCAAAAGCAGTTCTGCACTCAACCGCAATTTTCAAATCTGATCGCAAGTTGGGCAGATTGATGGGGAGGAGGTGCAGGCAGGCAGGGTTTTACCCTGGTGTGCGGGTTGCTTCCAGTCCCTAGACACAAAGAAGGAGGGCTCTAGGCTTCTCTGGAAACCATTCCTGCTCCTTAATATTGCTCACACATCTATGGCGCACTAGATAAGAGAGGGTCCTGGAGGAATTTCTGTTCAGAAGCATTTGGAACAGATCAACGTTCAATCCAATCACCCACACAAGCCACAATGCCTTACAGCTAATGGCAGGCTTCAGGAAAAAAGAAAGAAAGAAAAAGAAAACCTGGGGAAGGTTTTGTGCTATATTTTTCTAATTTTGTTTTGCTTTGTTTTATCCCTTGTCTTCTGGCTCTGGCCACACAGTAAGATTTTTGGGCTCAGGCCATCCTCACCCTCCTCACCCAGCCAAAGCTGAGTTTTTCTGCATTCAGTAGGAGGAGATGAATATTTGAAGGAGCCAGGGGACACATCTCAAAGTCTAGGAGGCTGGACACCCAGCATGATGTGGACATTTCTATTGGAAATTAGGCCTTGGCTAATGTCCTAAAAGAATCTGGGTGAATCCAAATTTATTGTAATTTCTTTAAAAGGGCATGTTGCATTTATTTAATTTTGCAGGTAAGGAAATGGGCATAGCTCTTTCTAGTGATTAAATAATAACTGTATATACCAAGATGCTTTAAACCTTAAACAAATAAAAACACCAATAAAAAAACACCCCAAACTTACTTTTTTCCAAATTTTGACGTCATTGCCAGGCATTCTGGTTATGATCATGATGGCCAAGGAAGGAGAGGGTGGGAGCTCCACTTGGAGCACAGGCAAACCATACACACATAGGGTGGGGAATATGGAAGGAGGAAATAGCCAGGAGAGATGTCCCTAATGAGAGACCCACTGGGTTCCAAACTCTGTACTTAGATCCTATTTGACTGCTGGGACTCCGACCCATAGGCTCAACATTTTGGCCCTCCTTACTAATTGCTTGCTTATTTCCCTAGACTTTTCCCAGCATGTTTTCTTTACCAGCTTGGGAAAGGACACCCCCTCCTACCCACGTTGCTCTGGAACTGTCCTGTCTGGATAACTAGACTCTGGCTGTAGATACACCAAATTGAATGTGCCATTAATTTCCTCTGAGAGCATTCTTCCACCAGGGGTTGACCAATATCTGCTACCATGGAGTCATTCATTCCATTTGGCCCTGGATATAAATTATAATGCCTATTGCTGGCTGGAAAATAAACCGTGGGAATTGGCATATTTTTTCAATGAGAGGTCACAGAGAACAGCGCTGGCAACCGCCCATTGTATCCCCCAGAACTTTCGTTTAAAGGCCAAACAGAGACAATGATCTCTAGCAGATGCACCATTAGGCAAGACCTACATCTGAAAGCTTTGTTGCTTCAGACACTCAGTAATTAAGTTGTGGGCCAGTGAGCACATTATCTGTAATCAAACATGTCCCTGATCAGTGATTAGACAGGCAAACATGTGACCTCACCGAAGGATAGTTATGTAACAATCTCTCAGCCTTGGACATCATGGTTATTTGCCAACTTTTAATCCCAGTAAATATTTAAGCTGAAATCACTTGCTGTGCTTCTGGGAATCAGATTTTTAGGACAAGTGACTCTTCCTTGGGAGACCTGATGCATGTGACCTGATTATTGATGTACTGGGATCTCTACAGAGACAAAGAAACAAGGTGGGTGAGTCCAAGAGAGGTAGATGCTGCAAAAAATGTCTGAGG
Organism: Myotis lucifugus; assembly: GCF_000147115.1. Lineage (NCBI taxonomy): Eukaryota > Metazoa > Chordata > Mammalia > Chiroptera > Vespertilionidae > Myotis > Myotis lucifugus. Next base: position 498,448 of record NW_005871068.1, on the reverse strand, counting down.
AGCAGCTCTGTGTCGCATTAACATCTCAAAGAATGTCTGTTTTTAAATGTCAGAGCTTTCTTGCTGCATAAAAGGTAGTAAAGAGAAAGGCGTGTAGGAGGGGGAAAGGGAGAGAGGGAGAAACAATGACAGAAAATAAGAGAGGGAGAGAGGGGAAGACAGAGAATGACAGAAAGTGCTTTTGTTCCTAGAGTCCACGGGGTCACTGAAGAAGATTCTATGGCTTCTCCGTGGTCTGGCTGAGCAGGGCAAGCCCCATCTGTTTCAAGCATAATCAAATACTCATCATGTATTTTTTTCTGAAGGGTAAGGAGGATGCATGAGAGCTTCCAAGTGTACGTGGACAGGCCAAGCAAGGACTAAAAGATAATCTGACTTGGGGTGACCTGAGACATCTAAATGTCACATAGTCTCGATACACATGTGACCTGGAACTGCCCTAGGTGACTCAGACACCAGCCCTTTCTTAATCCTTTATTTGCTCTCCCTACTCCACTGAGATGAACACAGCCGCAGCCCACAGAGCAGCCTGAGCAGCCCTCCCTCCAGCACCACGGTTCTGCATGCAGTTAAGAGCTTGGTATCTGAACTCAAAATTGAGCTGCACTTAAATCCTGGCTGCTCTGTTAGAAAGAGTAATAATCACTTAAAATGCTGCATGTGCTTTCACAACTAAACCTACAGCAAATCAATAGTCAATGAGTCTCAATCTAGCACAGGGCCAGAAAGTATTGGAGGAGAGAATACTGCATTGTGGAGTCTCTTCACCTGAGCACTTTCAAAGCTGAGTTTTGATTTGAGTATGCTGCTTGAGGGCTATATTGAGGGTCATATTTGATGAGTACATGGAAAGCTAGGCAAACATTACCAAGAACGATTTAAAAATAAATCTATATATCTAGTGATTTAAACCATGATTCAAGTAATTTTGACTTAATTTAAATCCCACACAAACCAGATTCTTCTATCTAAATCAGAAGTTATGATTTAGGTAAATGTCCAGGATAGTAAGAACATCAATAAGCGTTTTTTTTTTTTTTTGCTTCTGTCTTCCTTTCTTTTCCCAGCAGCAGCCTCTGAGACAAGAACTCAAATAAAGGTAGCTTGTTTGAGCAGAGAAGAAAACACCAGCACAGGGCTGGGGATGAGAGATAAAGGCAGGAAGGCAGCTGAAGAGGGAGGCTGTGAAGCTGTTACCACTATGGGTAACTGGAGCTCAATCCTGCAGGGGAAGCTCTGGGAGTCTGAAGAGAACACGTGCTCCAGGGAGGGAGCTGAGGTATTTATGCACCAACTCCCCTCCATCATTGATTGAGGGCTGCCCGCTGCATCAGCAGGCAAAGTGCACTTTGCAGGGAAAGCCCCCCAACAAAGGAATGCAGCCAGTGGCAGGTTGGAAGCTGGGTCACGTGCTGAAATGTAGGAGCAAAGGGGATATGGGTGAGGCACAGGGCCCTCACAGCTTCTGTGTACAAATGGTTGAAAAATAAAATTCTTATTGTAGTAGATCACAGACACTGACGATGTAACTGGCTAAATATACATTTTTAATTTAATCCAGGAAATGAATCATTCCTCGTATTTTCCTACTAAAAATAAGTGAGGGGCAAAACATTTGCATAGGGAAGTCACAACCTTGTTTTTTTCCTACAAGGGTATGTGTGCCCATTTTGAAACAGGGTTGATGATGAAAATAATTTAAAAAACAGAAATTCTATAGAACATCCTATGTCAATTAATTTCACAAATATCCCCCCTCCTGCACATTTTCCAAACTACATTTTCATCATAATGACATAGAGATAAAGCCAGGGAGGCATATATCTATTTATGGTAAATAAATATAGAACTATATAAATAAATGTGTAAATATACCTCTATATATACAGATAATACTAAATGATTAATATTACTTGTTCTCCATATGTAATTAATGTATGTTTATCATCACTATGAAGGCTTGTTTCTATTTTTAAAATAGATGTGTTCCATATGAAAACATGCTCAAAGTCACTAATCATCTGAGAGATGCAAATCAAAACGACAATAAGGTACCATCTCACACCTGTCAGAATGGTTATCATCAACAAATCAACAAATGACAAGTGCTGGCGAGGATGCGGAGAAAAAGGAACCCTCGTGCACTGCTGGTGGGAATGCAGAGTGGTGTAGCCACTGTGGAAGACAGTATGGAGTTTCCTCAAAAAACTAAAAATGGAACTCCCATTTGACCCAATGATCCCACTTCTAGGAACATATCCCAAGAAACTAGAAACACCAATCAGAAAGGATATATGCATCCCTATCACAGCACAATTTATAATAGCTAAGGTTTGGAAACAGCCTAAGTACCCATCAGCAGATGAGTGGATTAAAAAACTGTGGTACATCTACACAATGGAATACTACGCTGTGGTAAAAAAAGATGGAATTCTTGCCATTTGCAACAGCATGGATGGACCTGGAGAGCATTATGTTAAGCGAAATAAGTCAGTCAGAGAAAGATAAATATCAGATGATCTCACTCATTTGTGGAACATAATGAACAACATAAACTGATGAACAAAAACATCCAGAGACAGAGAAGCATCGATCAGACTGTCAAACCTCAGAGGGAAGGCAGGGGAGGGTGGGGGGAAGGGGGAGAGATCAACCAAAGGACTTGTATGCATGCATATAAGCCTAACCAATGGACACAGACACTAGGGAGGGCACGAGCTGGGGCGGGGGGGGGGCAATGGGGAGATAAGGACACACATGTAATACCTTAATCAATAAAGAAAAAAAATTGATGTGTTCCTAGAAAATCAGTTAATCAGATCCAGATATCTCTTTTCTGCAAAAGCAGCCCATTTTCATCTGTTAGGGTTTTTTTAAAAGCTGCAATGAAACATCCTCATGGTTAAACCCCATAGCCTTAAAGCACCCTAGACTTTCTGTCACTCTAGTGTTTTGTAAGTCATTGCAAACATGTACATGACATGGGGCTTAAGTATCACTTCAATAAGAAAGTGCACTTGAATAAATTGATAAAAAGAGTGAAAGAGAAAGAGGACTTAAAGATGATGTGTAATCAATATCAATGATTTGGTAGCTTGCTAGGCTCTGCAGTGAACATGGCAAACGAGGTAAGAGCATCAAGAGAGAATAGGAAACGGAAGCATCAGCAATGAAAATGTTGAGTAGATCGTTATAGGATGTCTTGAGAAGCCCTGAGATTGAAGGGGGGCAAGCAAGTCTTTTCAGTTGAGTGGCTTCCACACCACAGTGATGAGAGCACTGAAAAGGTAGAAGGCAGTTTCTCCACTGGAAAATGTAAATGTGTCTTGAAGTGGCAAAGAGAGCTACGTGTTCCCCAACACTCATTCTCCCCATTTTCCTGAGCAATAAAACCTCTAAATTTTAACTAGCTTCACAGCCGCTCCTTTTGCAGCTCACAGTGGGCCAGTGGCTAAATTCTGACTAAGGGTCATTAAGCAAAAGCAGTGCTTATAATTCCTGGTAAGTATCCCTGAAGAGAGAGGTCAGCCACTTCTTTCTTTCCCTTTCTCCCTTTCCTTCCAGCTGCAATGCAGATGTAATGGTTGGAGCAGGAGTTGCCATCTTGGACCATGAGGTGAAAGCTGTGTTTTGATAGGAGCCCAAACAATAGAGCCACCACACTAGACTTGGACTGCCTACTTTTCTGAGGGGGGGAAAACAAAACCGCTTTATTTTATTTATTTTTAAATTCTTTAATGTTTAAAGTATTACATATAATATTACATATGTCTCCTTTTATCCCGGTTGACCTCTCTCTGGCCACCCCCACCTCCCAGGACATGCCCTCACCCCACTAGTGTCTGTGTCCATTGAAAACCGCCTTATTTATTTATTTATTTATTTATTTATTTATTTATTTATTTTTTAAAATATATTCCATTGATTTTCCACAGAGAGGAAGAGAGAGGGATAGAGAGCCAGAAACATCCATGAGAGAGAAACATCGATCAGCTGCCCTCTGCACACCCCCGCCCCCCCCCCCCCGGGAATGTGCCTGCAACCAAGGTACATGCCCTTGACCGGAATCGAACCTGGGACCTTTCAGTCCACAGGCCGACGCTCTATCCACTGAGCCAAATCGGTCAGGGCTTATTTTTTATTTTTAAATATATTTTTATTGATTTTAGAGAGGAGGGAAAAAGGGAGAAGGAACGAGAGAGAGAAACATCAATGATGAGAGAGAATCATTGATTGGCTGCCTCCTGCATGACCCCTACTGGGGATTGAGCCTGCCACTTGGGCATGTGCCCTGACCTGGAATCGAACCGTGACCTCCTGGTTCATAGGTCGATGCTCAACCACTGAGCCAAGCTGGCCGGGCAAAGCCACTTTCTTGCACTCTGGGGTTTTTATTACTCACGACTGAAACTTGCTCTGACTAATATAAAGGTTGTTCTTCTATGAAAATGAATATGGGGTCCTGTGAGTTATTTGCCTGAACAGATTTTCATTTTGGACCAGCAGCTGTACTCACTTCTTACGTTTACATGTTCAGTCATTCTGCATCTCTTCCAGCCTCCCCTCACAGAAAGGACAGACACTTGCCTCCATGGAGAGATAGAGCTTGCACACATGAATTAAGGCCAGCCGTTTAAGGATGGGTAAAGGAGCAGTGGACAGTTATCATTTATTTAGAATTGGTTCCAGATTGATAGTAATGGCCAGCCCACATAAATGGCAGCAGTGCCCCAGGCAAGGCTCAATCAGTACTGGGCAGTGGTATGCTGGTGTCCTAATCAAACTTTTTCTATGGCATGATGTGGTGACAGTTCTGTCATGCTCACTCCTTTCTCTCCTACCCTCTTTCCAAGCCTGATTCTCCAGCACTCGCACTAAATATTTTAACTATCCAAAATCTACTGCTTGGAATCATAAACTTTGAATCATATAGAAATTGCTCTCTGGGCACGAGTTGCAACAAATAGCCTTAGAAAATTAGGATTTAACTGGAATGAGTTATTTGTTCTAGTTGGGGCTGAAGGCAGTGTTAAGGGGAGGACTCTGGTAGCCACTGGTAAACCAGCAAACTAAATAATTGTCCTATATAATAAAGAGCTAATATGCTAATTAGACCAAACAGCAGAACGGCTGGGTTTGAACAACCTTCTAGACCAGTGGTTCTCAACCTTCCTAATGCTGCGACCCTTTAATACAGTTCCTCATGTTGTGGTGACCCCCAACCATAAAATTATTTTTGTTGCTACTTCATAACTGTAATGTTGCTACTGTTATGAATCGTAATGTAAATATCTGATATGCAGGATGTATTTTCATTGTTACAAATTGAACATAATTAAAGCATAGTGATTAATCACAAAAACAATATGTAATTATATATGTGTTTTCTGATGAGCTTAGGTGACCCCTGTGAAAGGGTCGTTTGACCCCCAAAGGGGTCGCGACTCACAGGTTGGCGACCCACAGGTTGAGAACCGCTGTTCTAGATGAAGCCGGAGCTGCAAGGGCCGAGGCAGCTGGGGCTGCGAGGGCTGAGACCCTTGCACGAATTTTGTGCATCGGGCCTCTAGTCTACTATAAACCAAATAATATAGTTTTTGAGGACTCATTTTTCCTTGGAATACTACATCTCCATTGGCAGTGTCAAGAGTGAAATCCTGCCCTAGTTGGTTTAGCTCCATGGGTAGAGCGTCAGCCTGGGGACTGAAGGGTCTCAGGTTCGATTCTGGCCAAGGGCACATGCCTGGGTTATGGGCTCGATCCCCAGTAGGGGGCATGCAGGAGGCAGCCAATCAATTATTCTCTCTCATCACTGATGTTTCTATCTCTCTCTCCCTCTCCCTTCCTCTCTAAAATCAATAGAATATGAATATGAATATATATATATATATATATATATATATTAAAAAGAGTGAAATCCTCACTCATTAGTTGGGATCATTTGCCTCCTGGCAGGAAAGAAGATGAAAGCAGCTGTGGGTCCCCAACTCCCCCACCTTTCCCCAACACATAACCCATCATCACTATCTGTCTTAAGATCACTAGGATTAATTTCATGGTGTCCTAAACTCCCTTCATTCATCACAAGAAGCTTAGCCCACCATGTCACCCTCATCTGTGCTTCAATTCCACATGGCTCTCCATAGCCCCTATTCAGTTCCCACCTCCCAGCCCTCCCTAACCCCTTTGAAGTGCCCTCTGCAACCTCTAGTTAGGAATGGGCTTCCTGATATCAATATATTAGGAATAGCTCAGATTGACAGAGGCCAGGGGCCACTACTTCACCATCAGAAGGAAAATGTTCATGCTTACCAGAGTGGGAATCAGAAGAGACCACAGAGATGTTTGGCAGTACTGGACTGATCCTGGGAACGCCAGGTCTGAAGATCCTAGCTAGTCTACTAAGGCCCTATTTGATATTTATAATCACAACAAAACTCCACATCTTGTTAACAGAGGTTTGACATGCACCCAAATTGAAAAATCCTGAGTTAAGGCTTCTCATCCAATTCTAAAACCTAAGTCACCCGACTTCGAGACCAAAGTTCCTTGAATGAAGCGGAGGCTATATGATCCAAGAAAGGGCCCTGCAAAGACTTCCCCCAATACATCCTGGATCTTCCTTCTAGCCCTCATCAGAGAGACTCCATTACTTACCACAGTAAATGTGCACTGGGAAAATGAAAACACGTACGTCTGTGGGGGATTGTTGGACACTGGCTCTACAATAACACTAAATCCTGAGGACCCTGAAAGTTACCATGGCCCATTAGTCAGATTAGTCAGATGATTAATGGAGGCTCGACAGGAGCCCACCTCATGGTAAGGACTGTGGGAAATGAAACCATCCCCAGGTCGTTTCCTGTTTCTGAGTACAGATGAAATATGTTCTCAGAAACTGGCTATGGCAGATCGTATTTTCCAAAGATGGCTGCAATGATATGATACAAGTGGTGTTCTGAAATGCAACCGTGGGACTCCCCCAGTGAGAGGGAGTTTCTATTTCTCCACCCTTTGAATCAGGTGGGCTCTGTGACTGCTTTGATCAATAGAATAGAGCGAAGAGATACTGTGCCACTTTTAGGTGTAGCCCTTAACTGGCTGGTCACTTCCTGCCTCTTGGAAGGCAGCTGCCTGTAAGAAGAGGAACTATCTTGAGACTACCATTCTGTGAGAAGTCCATGCTAATATGAGATTTCACACAGAGAAAGTCAGAGGTAAGTCTGATTTGACTAACTGGTTTGACAATGAGGATGGGCTTCCCTATATAGATAATACATTTTCCGTAACTTGGATGAGCTAAAGCTGCAGTTCTAAGCATTTTTTTTGTTGTTAATCCTCATCCGAGGATATTTTTCCATTGATTTTTAGGGAGAGTGGAAGAGAGAGGGAAAGACAGAGAGAAACATTGATGAGAGAGAAACACGTAGATTGGTTTCTCTCACACAAGCCCTGACCATGGTCTGGGCCGGGGAGGAGCCTGCAACCAAGGTATATGCTCTTGACTGGAATCACACCTGGGATCCTTTGGTCCACAGGCCGACGCTCTGTCCACGGAGCCAAACGGGTTAGGGCTGCAGTTCTAAGCTTTTGATGAAAATATAGTTAAAGCATGTAACTATATAAAATTACTTTATAAATAATATTGTAGTGACAAATACTTAAAAGTATTTTCTAAACTTTTCTAAGTATAAAGGCTAAATGAGATGCCTGTTAGAGAAAGAACAAGTAAAATAAGTAGCTGTAAGTCATAGTAATGTCTTTGCAGTATACATTCAAAAATGGAGAAAGTAAATTGTGCTGAAAGTAGATGACAAGTGATTTCTCAAATCATATAGTTCTAAATCTTTGCTTTCAACAAAACTGAAAAACCTATGAGCTGGGAGTTGAAACATCATTAAAAATAATTTTTGTCAATAGATCACTATGTAACATTTAGCACATACTTGTAAAGGTTTCAACAAATTGAGTGACAGAGTATATATAACAACACTCCTCCATTCCTACGTACTTATTTTTGTGAGCTGGTTTATGTATTCTTTAAATGGATCAAGTCACGATACTGTGTTTTGTTGATTGTCTAGACTTAAGAAAGTGATGGGGAAAATGATAATAATAGAGATTAAACATAAAACCAGGTTGTATCTGTAGTTATTACATTGTGAATAGCATAAAAATTTGAGGGGATCTTCTTCCAATATTTAAAAACATATCTGATTTAGTAAAGCAGTTCATGACATTGATGAATAAATGAAATTCTATCATATATCTTCATTTCTTTTACTTTCATCTTACTTGTTAATGCAAACAAAATTATCAACCGATATCTATGTCGAAACTACATGCATTAGTTAATGGCTAAAACAAATTCTTGGCTGAACTGAATGCTAATACTTTATTTGAAGGCTGGTTTTGTCAAATCATGGTTGAACTGCAAGCACAGGTTGGTAAAAACAAACAAACACAACAAAACAGCAACCTTTGACAACTGATTGGCTACATGTGGAATTTACAATAAAGGGCATTGTATATTTTATTATTAGTCATAAACTCTGTGTTAAACATCCTTTATATCAGTACAATTTATAATGAATACCTTTTTTTTAGAGAGCTTCTTGGTCAACATTTACCAGTATTCCTCTGTAGTCAGCCAAGTGGGGCTGAAGGCAATGGGAACATGGAATGAGTAACACAGGAGGGATATCATAAATACCGCATCATCAGTTGCACAAACAAGCACCATACTAGGTAGCCTCTACGCAGATTCTCTTCCTCACTGAATCATGTATATATTTACAAATTTCAAGTTATTGCCCTTTCTTTCCTCTTCCTTTACCCCACTATTGCACAGTGAGTGTGTTGGAGGTTAAGAAGATTTTATAACAGAAATAGATCTCCTTCAGCTAGAAGAAGTTACTGAGGAAATACTGGGTTGTTGTCTTTGGGGATAGGGTAGATTGCAGTATTTGAAGTGGGGGTATTATACACATATATATATTTAAAAGTATATATTTTTAGACATATGAGAAGAGGGGTTTTCAGGGATGTTTGAGAGCCAAAGGGGTGAAGAGCTATACCTTGCACCTTTTTCTATGTCTGGAGAATGGCCCACAGTATGTCTTGGAGGAAAGAACAGTCCTCCCTCCTCCTAAGGAAACTAAAATATGTGCTTTTCCTGACCCTTGGTGACTGATATTTTTTTTCATATTATCTAAACTGAGAAAAATTAAATGCTTCCACTTGGGATTTTGGATCTGGAGGTAGTATCAGGACACGATTTAGAAATCTTTGCAGCTACAGACATGGTAGCCAGCCTTCAGAGGTGACAGAGTCATGGGCAGCATCTGCGGCTCAGAGGTCGCTTCTGTAATCGACTCTTTCCATGATGTAATTTCAGCAGTGGATTCAACTTCCTGGCTTCCCTTTTTTCCTGCCCATTTTCAGAGCCGATTCTCCAACCTTCCTGTTAATTCTGTGAGCGGTTCCATAAATTATTGCAGTAAATTTCATTTTCTGCTTAAGGTGAGTAGAGTTGGTTTCTGTTGTTGGAGTTAATAAAATATACCCAGAAGGAAGCCTTTTAAAGGGTCACGCTGTGATTCTCGAATGCAGGCATTCCCTAATGAGACCACTGGCTAGAAGCTAGAAATCTGTTGCTGGGAGATTGAGAAGACCATAAAGGCCATGGATGCGCCTGGTTGCTTATCATAACATCCATGGGAAAGAACCAAGATAAATTACTCAAAAGTCCCTATTGCTCTCATAGGTCTATTACAGGAGAAAATTGTCCTGATGATAGTTAAACCTCTGTTCCAAATCATGCATTTCATTTTGACTTTCTTTTTCAATAGTCATAACTCTGTATCATATTTTTAAAATAAGCCTGGCTAGGAATCATAATTTCTCACACCCACCAGAATTTCCCTTTATTGTCTCTGAGGGTTTTGTAAAAAGGAACATAATCCAAGTGTTCACCACACAACTCATCTTTGGAAAGTCAACGTAAGGCTAAATATCCCAGGAGTAAATTGACCACCAAAACTTGACAGGTTTCTCAATCTACTTGTGGTTTGTGTTCAACAGCCAAAGTTAATGTCACTAAAATTGCTTATCAGTGGGATAATAGCTCAAAACACACCTTGGCAATTATATTAGTTTTATATTACTGCCTTTAAAAATTACCACAGTTTTAGCAGTTTAAAAACAATACAGATTTATCATCTCTTGGTTCTGTATTTTAGAAATCTGGGCGAGCTCCCTTGCCTCCTCTGTTCCAGGCCTCACAAGGCTGAAACCAAGCTGTCAGCTGGCCTGAGCTCTTTTTCAGAGGTTCTGTAGAACAATCCCTTTCTGAGCTCATTCAGGTTGTTGGCAGAATCCAGTTCCTTGTAGGTATAGGGTTGAGGTCCCCAGGCCCCTGCTGGCTGTGTGTATCCCTCATGGTGCTGCCTCAGGGGTCTTTATTCCTGTGATAGTGCAGAGTATTTCTCATGCTTTGAGTCTCTCTGACTTTCCCTTTTGCAACATCTTCTCGGCCTTCAGCCAGAGAAGGTTCTCTGCTTTTAAGGACTCACCTGTAAGATTGAACTAATCCAGATAGCCCAGGATTATCCCTATAAGACCTATAGCCTTAATTACATCAGCAAAGCCCTTTTTGACATGTAATGTATTCAGTTTCCAGGTATTAGGGTATGGACACCTTTGGGGGACATTCTGCCTACCATAGTAGTCCTGTCAGTCTTAGCCACGGACTCCAAAGATCAAGTTTCCTACCACTCTTATTGAACTCTGGCTATGTGGGTTCCCAGGGGTACCTAGAAGACACTGATCATTTCAATGTTCAGATTTTTAGGAAATTGTGTGTTGCTATTGACTGAATGTTTGTGTTCCCCCAAAGTTTATGTGTTGAAGCCCTATGTCTCCAATGTGATGATAGTTAAGAGGTGAGGCCTTTAGGAGGTAATTAGGTTTAGATGAGATCATGAGGGTGGAGGCCCCATGATGGCACTAGTGTCCACATAAGAACAGACCCTAGAACTTCCTCTCCCAGCCATGTGAGGACACAGCAAGAAGGTAGCCATCTATATGCCAGGAAGAGAGTTCTCAATGGAAATGGAATCAGCCGGCACCTTGATATTGGACTGCCTACCTCCAGAACTGTGAGAAATGAATGTTTGTTGTTTACGCCACCCAGTCTATAGTATTTTGTTACAAGCAGCCCAAACTGACAAACACAAATGGATAGCATTTTGTCTGCCATGTTGTCAAAGTAGAATCAATGAATATTTGTTTAGCTAAAAAAAGAGAATATTCTGAATAAAACTTATGAAAGAGTGAAATATCTTTGCCTTCCCAGCTTTAGCCCGTTCCTGTCTCCCTGATGACCCAGAGCACAGTATCACCAGTGACAGTGGCTGCAGCTGAGACCTCCATCCCCACTTGGAGACCTGTGTCTGGAGGTCTCTCTCCGCAGTCTCTATGGAAGCACTTTGCAATGTGGATCCCTCTGTCCATTAGTTGTGCAGGGTTCAGACTTTTAATTGGCATCTGGGCACAATGGGTGTCTCCCCAGCTCTCAACAGTGAAAGGGAAAATGCCCTAAGGAAGTGCTTCTCCAACATCACTTTGCCAATACCTAGAGTGCTTTAAAAAAGTACCCATGCCCAGGCACCATGCCCAGAAGTTCTGGTTCAATTGACCTAGAGTGGATCCTGAGTATCCGTATATGTATATAAAAAACACCAGCTGCTTTTAATGTGCATCCGTGGTTGAGAAGCACTACTCTAAGACAAAGAGCTGCAGGTTGTCCCTGGGAGGCTCTGTTAAACAGATGAGTAAATTCCAGCTGTCAGGAACTATGACATCACCCATGTTGAAAGAACAAAAGGGAAGAAATAATTGTCAGAGCCTGACATTTAGGCAGCGAACACAAAATAATCTCAACACTTTTGTTATTTTGTATGCAAATCTGCTTCTCTGAAGAGGAGGCGTTAGCCTGGCATAGGAACTCTGATGATGGGCTGAGGATGGCCTAGACCAGCCGTGGGCAAACTACGGCCCGCGGGCCAGATCCGGCCCATTTGAAATGAATAAAACTAAAAAAAAAAAGACCGTACCCTTTTATGTAATGATGTTTACTTTGAATTTATATTAGTTCACACAAACACTCCATCCATGCTTTTGTTCCGGGCCCTCCGGTCCAGTTTAAGAACCCATTGTGGCCCTCGAGTCAAAAAGTTTGCCCACCCCTGGCCTAGACATAACTGAGGTAAGGAGACAGCAGCACACCTTGCTAGGCATGCAGAGGGCATCCCTGTGCCCTCAGCTAGGAACTGGGCATTAATTAAGACAGGCCGACATAATGAAGACTCATCAACAGTGGCCTCTGATGCTGTCTGGTATAAGTAGTTAGTTAACCTCCTTAGCACTCATCCAGGCCACAAATGAGAGAAGCAACTCTCGTTACCATACATACTGAAAGAGAATCAGGAAGACAGTCTCAAGAAGGATAATAATAATAATAGCTAATATTTTTGAGCATTCACTGCCATAGCAATTTACTACAAACTTAGAGGCTTAAAACAACAAAATGTATTATCTGGTAGTATTGTCGGTCAAGAGTCTGGTACCGTTCCCACCGGCTAAAATCAAGGTGCTGGCAGGGCTGGGTTCCTTTCCAAAAGCTCTGGGGAAGAATCTGCTTGTCATTTATCGAGGTTGGAGGCAGAGTCCAGTTCCAGATGGTTGTAGGGCTGAGGGCCCATTTTCTCAATGGATGTCAGCGAAGGGAGTTCACAACTTCTAGAGGCCTCCTGCATTCCTTGGCTCCCAATCTCCTTCCTCTGCCTCCAAAGCCAGCAATGGTGGATTAAGTCCCTCAACACTTTGACTCTCTCCTGCTGCTTCTTCCATCATCACATTGCTCTGACCACCTATTCTGCTTCCCTCTTCCACTTTTAAGGACCCAGGTCATTACATTGGACCCAATTGGGAATCTAGCATGTTATCCCCCTTTAAGGTCCATAACCTTAATTCCATCAGCAAAGTTCCTTTTGCCATTTAAGATCACACTTTCATAGGTTTCAGAGATTAGGACATGACTATTTTTAGGTCACTGTTCTGCCTACCACAGAACTTACCAGGTTTTCTTCCTACTTCTGTGGTTAGTCATTTTCATTCGTTTAACCCAGTTTCTCTAATCCACTTTCATGTTGTCTTTTCTTGGAGCTCAGTCCTGTCCCCATTCCTCCTCTCTAAACTTAACTTTCTCCCCAAGTGATCCCTTCCATTCTCCTTAAATAGTGTCTGTATGCAACACCTCAAAATAATACCCTCTCTTCTGTGCTCCAGAATCTTTTCTACAATGGCGTAGGAGTTTCATGTGCATCTTTACAATTACTGAACTATTGGTCTCCTTTCCCCACCTCCAACCTATTTCTGCACCCCCATCTTCCCATCTCCCCAATGACAGTATCATCGCCTGCCCATTTCATTATGCCCAACACTTGGGATTCATCCTAATGGTTCCCTCTCCCTCATCCATTTATTTGCTCCATCATCTCCAAGCCCTGTTGTATCCCAAATCCTTTTTCATTTTCCCTTTACTGCATAGCCACAGGAACTAGACTGAACCAGGCCACTCTGAGTTCTCCATTAAATCCCTTGCTCCTCCCAGCAGTGAAATAGATTTTTTACATGCTTTAATTGGGAGTAACAATGCCACAGTACTAAGAGGTTATTTCTGGATGGTGGAAATGTGGGTGGCTGTTATTTTCTTCTTGGCACTTTTCTGCACTTTAAACATTTCCATAGAAAACTCAACACAAAATGTTCTGTAGAAACAAAAATAAAACGTTAGTTTTTCAGAAGAGCTCCCCCCTTCTCTATCTCTACATTATTCTCTCGAATAGCATCCCTTGTTTTCCTCTTTCCGTCTTTATCACACTTTGAAGTGCTATACATTTTATTCATTTGCTGGTTTATTGTTTCTCTCTTTATCTATAAGGCCACAAGGACATTGCCATATTTATTGTGTTGATTACTATATAAACAGTCCCCAGGCCTATGCCTGCTACACAGGAAAAGTTTAATTCAACCAGGTATCCCTTATTATCTGAATTCTTATGCTCCAACTACTCATTGAAATGACTTGCAAAAATGTTTATTCCAAATTTATTGTCTGAATCTAAAACCCGCTATTGCAAATCAGCAAGCAAACACCAGAAAAGCCCATTTAAGGTGTGAGTCCAGGTAAGAGGACGTATACTACGTTGCAGTCCTATCTCAGCTGCCTCATGCTGTGTGCCGTCAACATTCAGAAGGTCAGCGTTCCCAATTATTAAGTGAAAATATCTTCTTGGAAAGTGGAGGAAAGGGAAGAAGAGGATCCACATGCTGAATCTTCAAAAGAAATTGTAGATCACATCCTCAAAACCATTGCTGTAGCGAGTGTGATCATGACATCGAAGGAAGACGGCATTCCAGAAATGCAATGACAAGCCCTGACTCATGCTATCTGGAGGTGTATAAGCTTAAGCAAAGAGACTATGAACAGATGTCCACTTTGAGAGCTTTTGTTCCCTTCACATAATTTTATCCACAGCTTCAGATGACAGTTCAGAGCCAAACCCACTTTGAGAGTCTTGCATGTCAATCAGAGAAAGATGTCCCCCAGTTCCTTGTATTTGGACTTGTAGGATGTGAGATATCCACCTTTCCACTGTATCTTCCACTCATCCCCAAACCCCAAACATGACTGAAGCTTCCATCTCCTTCCTCTGGTCACCAGACTCCGCTCAAGCAACTCTTCCATTGGTCAGTAACCATTATTTGAAAATCGCTGAGTTCTTTCATTTCATTATTCTTAGTGTAATTTTTATTATTTAAAGCATCTTGAACATATTATTTCCACTATGGTTGCTGATATTTTAGTCATACTTGCTGAGTGTTGCAGATGAAATTCATATCCTCTACAGCAGTCCTCCTCTCAATGTCATCTTGGACCAGCTGCTCATTCTTGGGTCCAAACCCAGACCTACTGCATTTGAAACTCTGTGTCCCAGGATTCCGTGCTTCAACAAATGTCCCACATGATTCTGCATGCCAGTGTTTGCAAAGCACTGCTCCACTATGTAATGGAGTATTGTACACACAAAATTAGGTAGCTGAGGTTTTAAATGTTTTTAGATTACGTAGAAATCCTTGGTGGATGGTTATGCAGGGCGTTGAGAGTATGTTAGTAATATTTGAGAAAATTGCTTGTGGCTTTTGAATGGACTGGGAATACAGCATTTTTGCCCTTTAAAATCATAGAATATAAGCTTCCTGTATCTGCAAATTTGCTATCCAATATGTTTTCAGGAAAGGATTAGATTCTGATAGCAAGGAAGTTCTGCATTCATATAATGAATATTTAGAGTTTGAGAGGAATCAGCCAAGAATTCCTTCTAATCATTAAAAGCCTGTCTGGTTGAAAGACTGCCCCTTTTCTTGCCTCTCTTGTAACTGCCTCATGATAGATATGTACATGGACCAAAGGGGGAAAATTATGGGGAGGGGAATAAAATACTTGGGAAAATATGTGGAGATTATTTTTAGAGTGTTAAGAAGAAAGAGTTCAAGAAACACTGAGGGGAAATGTCAAGGCTGTTTGAAATGTCAGCTTGAATTTTCACTCCAAAAAGTAACAATGGAGAGAGAATGGCAGTTTGCAACCAGAAATGATGTGAACCAGATTCTTCAAATAATCTATTTCTGCAGGTCGCCATAAAGCACAACCAGTCAAGGAGAGGTCTAAAGGAAAACTCTGGTCCTAGTGGAGTACCACTTGGCAACTTTCCAAATGCAGGCACCATTCACTGAGTCTATCTATACTCAAGCCTTTTCACTTCTCATGACAGTCACGAAGCAGTCCACCGATTATATAAAGTTCAAAAGGAGTCAAACAGCGTAGAATGATCCAAGGATAAAATTTCTTGTGGAAAAGGGTGATCCAGAAAATCAGCTTTACCCTTCTGTTTCAAGTATGCCTAGTTCAAAACACATACATGTTCTCATTAACTATGGAAAAATCTCTGTAAGAATAACTTACAACTGCCTATTCAGTACAGGTAAATTACATCTGGTTTGGAATTCTCACAAAAGGACCCCGAACATGTAACACCATATACAGAGAATTTCAGGCAAAATAATGCTTTTAATTAGGCATTTATAAAGCTTGGTCAGAGCATTTATTCCATGACTATATTTATAGCCCTGACTGATTTCAGAATTCATTCAGCATATACTAAGTTACTGGAGGGAATTAATAGTAACTTTAAAGTGGAGATTATACTGTTAGCAACTGCATCAATAGCTATAAGGAATGAGGTAATGTGATGCAATACTCTTTGTTTATCTTACCTGAAAAGTCTATCCTAAAAATTCAGGAAGTGGGTGGAGGTTAGTCAGGCCATAACAATTGAGGCCATATATCTTGATATTGACAGTTTACAATATTTTCATTGGATATATGCAATGGAGGTAGATGATTCCACAAAATTAATATATGAAAGTATGTATCCTATACAGCAACCAAATTCTTATTATAGTACATGATCACCATTTTGTTCTATGAAAATAAACCTAACTCTATTCATAGGCACAGAATTTTTCTATCTGCACAGTTACCCCTCAAATTATTTCCCTTATTTGAACGATCTTCCATTTGCTTTCTAAAAACAGGTATTTGTCTTTCAAATCTTTAAAAAACTTATTAAAACCTCCCCACACTAAAGTTAGTTGGCCAGGTCTTATCAAAAAATGCTTATTGAGCACTCACCATGTGGTGGGTGCTGAGCTGGTCTCTAGGATGATGGGTCCGAACGTCTCAAGACTGCTAGATCAGGGGAGCCACAGGATATAATGGGACTCATATCCACGAAGCACAGGGCCACTGGAGAACTTGAAAAGGGCACTTAACTCCATGAAGTCTAGGATTTCTCCTCATGTCCCACAGTGTTGTTAGTGTCTATTCCAGTGATGGCGAACCTTTTGAGCTCGGCGTGTCAGCATTTTGAAAAACCCTAACTTAACTCTGGTGTCGTGTCACATACAGAAATTTTTTGATATTTGCAACCATAGTAAAACAAAGATTTATATTTTTGATATTTATTTTATATATTTAAATGCCATTTAACAAAGAAAAATCCACCAAAAAAATGAGTTCGCGTGTCACTTGACACGCGTGTCACAGGTTCGCCATCACTGGTCTATTCTGAAGACAAGACACCATGTATCCCACATTCTAAGGTCAAGAAGTTTTTACAGGCGAGGGACAACCACCTGAGGGCTTGCTGCAGGACATCAGTTCAGACTCACTCTATTCCCTAAGTCTGCATAAGATGATCAAGAGTGAGAGATGTTGAAGGTCTTTTGGGTTAGCACAGTGTTCAGAAAGAGAGGCTAGTTTATCTCCCCTGTGTATGTTGAAGCCAAGATAACTTGTCCATGAATGTTGGTAGGAAAGTTGCACTGACATTTCATTTCTGCTGGATACTAGCTTAGCCATTGGATTTGTCAATCAGCCCCTGGCTTCTCTGAACCAGAGCAAGGAGAACAGGCAAAATGTGACAGGACTCAAAAAGGAGATGGTAGCCGATCTGCTTGCTTATCCACAATTTGGGGTAGGAAGGAATTTAGAGATTCCTGTGGGTTGAGTGGACACCTTGGAGGGTAACTAGGCTTGAGCCATGTTGCTGGTCGGTCTCCTTCTCCAAAGGGCTGCCCTGCAGAAAGAGGCTTAAGGGGTACACTATGCTTGTGGAGGTGGGGGAGCGAGTAAATGTGGTCCAGGTGAAGACTGGTCTCCCAGGGTAGGAAAAATTGCAGTGGGGAAGACCCACACTTGTCTCCTAAAGGACCCACATATATGCTCTATGAGACTCAGCTCGAGAGAGACCTGCTGAAATGGGTGTCTGTTGTTGGCTTGCCAGTGTTGGCCAGAGAAGCAGGGAAAACCAAAGAAGAGGAATGTCACCTCAATCAGTACAAAGAAGGGACATCTGCTGTTTTCCTTCACCTTTCTCCTGCCTTAACAATGTGGAGACGGTAGTCTCTACAACAGGAAGGAAGGGAATGTGTAGAAAGAGACTATGCACCTTCCTTCGCTCCAAGCCTGACCTGGGCATAGAAACATCAGATGAGTTTTAAATTGACCTTGAGATTGAAATTTGAGAGTGAAGAGGACTAAATATTTAAGCTGCATGGAAATTGTTCTGCTAATCAAAAGTGACTGGTCAAGATGTTTTTAAGGAGAAAGGGGAAGTAGTAATTGGACAAAAACCAAACAGAAAAATTGAGACTCCTCCACAAACCAGCTCCATCTGTTTAGAGGGCCAGGGAGGGCTTCTCATGGGAAGTGGTACCTTGAGATAAATGTTAGTGCTGCTTATGGATAATTCTGAATTTTGTCACTCTTGGCACCTGGAAAGATTTTACATTTCTGTCCCCTTGATGTTACGCAGGGCCTTGGCCTGGTGACTATTCTGCCAATGGGTTGTGAATGCAATTGACATGTGCCATTTCCAGGCCAGAGAAAACCCTGGTAGGTGTAAGACCCAGCCCAAGGAGGAGGGCTACACTGGAGAGTGGGCTAGGCCTGCAAAGGACTTTGTGTGAAACAGAAACAAATCCTTGTTGTTGTAAGCTATTGAGATGGGATGTCTGTCACTGTAGCATGACCTAGCCTATCCTGGCTGATGCATAGGTTAACTGAAACCCAAAAGTCAGCTGTTGGAAGCAGGAAGTGAGAAAAGTGCTGCAAGCAGTGGGAGCAGTATGTGGGAAGTCTAGAAGGTGAGAAAGAGAATGGTACATTCTGTGACCTGAGGGAAGTACAGAAAACTAACTGGTGGTGGGGATGGGTGATTTGAAGGGATGAGGGACAAGAAACAAGACCAAAGAATCTTGTCAGCCATATTTAAGAGTTTGGGCAATTTTGCCCTAGCCGGTTTGGCTCAGTGGATAGAGTGTCAGCCGAGGACTGAAGGGTCCTGGGTTCAATTCCAGTCAAGGGTATGTACCTTGGTTGCAGGTTCCCTGGCCCTGGACGGGGTGCGTGCAGGCGGTAACCAATTGATGTTGAAGGAAACCTTTGGTGAAGGAGACCAGCAACATGGCTCAGCTAGCAACCAGAAACACAAAGTTCCTCTCTGTCTCTCCCTCTCCCTTCCACTCTCTCTAAAAATCAATGGAAAAATATCCTCAGGTGAGGATTAACAACAACAACAAAAGAGTTTGGGCAATTTTTAGACCATGATTTCTGTAAGGGCCAGACTACAATTTATTCTACCCACTGTGGAGTTCAGGGTGGGACAAGCAGGCACCAAATGCTGTCGATGGCTTTGCTCCCAAATTGAATTCTAACATTCATTTTTTTTCACATGTAAAATTTTACTCCCCTTACTAAGTATTTTTCGGGTTCAAGGAAGGGTATCAGAGATATTTGAAAATTGTACATTAATAAAATTAAAGTGGCTGGTCCACTAACAGAGACTTCATGAATATTTATCAAATGATTAAAAGCATGAATAAATAGAAGGCTGTTTTAATACGGCCACTAAACTGAATGCATCTTTTGGTTTCACAAATACAAGTGGAGAAATCTCCATTATTTTGATTTTGAATAATGCCCAACACTGTGCTTATTAAAGCAGGGCCCACATGTTATACACATGCTCCAATCATTCATGAAGTTCATAAGAGATTAATAAACTATATCATATCAACATCACCATAATTCTATTGAATTGCTCCTTCTCACTAGAGTTGATATTCATAATTTCATAACATTCCATACCCTATTGACCTTCATACCCTGGTTTATGAAATTACCTCATCCTCTAAACAAATATTAATGAGCAATCTTTATCCCTTGAATGTGGAAGTATTGCTCCAACCCACAAAAGCTAAAAATAGAGAATTGGCCTTTTAAGTATCATGAGCACTAGATGCAGAAAGAAAAAAAAAAAGCTCCTGGGTGAGAACTTTTATATGCACTTAAAAATACAAACTGGAAAAGAGAAAATGTCAAAAGAGTGACTATTGCACAAAGTTCCATGACGCAAGTTATTTATGATGCTGCCTCTAAAACTCCTGACCCTAGAATCAATTTGTAAATCAATTGGAAACCAATATCATCTGGAGTGCAACTCATACATTCTAATTCAGAACCAGCTGGATGTGGAAAAGGGAAGAAGGGTTTGTCCCTTCTCATTTACATTCTGCCCAGGACAGGTTTTAATGTTTCTTCAAAAAGTTAAAAATGTAACTGCCATTTGACCCAGTGATCCCACTTCTAGGATTATATCCCAAGAAATTAGAAACACCGATCAGAAAGGATATATGCACCCCTATGTTCATAGCAGCACAATTTACAATAGCTAAGATTTGGAAACAGCCTAAGTGCCCATCAGCAGATGAGTGGATTAGAAAACTGTGGTACATCTACACAATGGGATACTACACTACTGTAAAAAGGAAGGAACTCCTACCATTTGCAACAGCATGGATAGACCTGGAGAGCATTATGCTAAGCGAAATAAGCCAGTAGGAGAAAGATAAATATCACATGATCTCACTCATTTGTGGAATATAATGAACAACATAAACTGATGAACAAAAATAGATCCAGAGACAAATGGCGGGGCGGGGCGGGGGGCAGTTAGAGATTAACCAAAGGACTTGTATGCATGCATATTAGCATAACCAATGGACAAAGACACTGGGGCGGTCGGGGCTTGTCCTCGGGGGTGGGAATGCGGGGGAGGGGGGTCAATCGGGGAAAAAGGAGACATATGTAAAACTTTAGACAATAACAAAAAGGATACATATCATCCCCATGGTTCAAACCAGTTACTCATATCAATTATTTGTGACATTTTTCTTTAAAAAAAACTTTTTTTAATGAAAAAAATTTAAAGCATGTACCAGACAATAGCATAATGAACCCCCACATACCCAACCCGCAGCTTTACCATTGCTAACTAATGGCTAATCTTATTGCATTTATATACCCAATTCAGAGCTCCTCTCCCATGATATTTTGAAGTCAATTCCATGTAATTTGTAAATATTTCAGAAAGTAGAAGGTTCTTATTTTCAGATAAGAAATTCACCACTCTTCCTCCCAATTCTCTCAGATGAGGACAACAGCAAGTTACCTGGTGGTGCCATTTACAGAGCCTGCTCTTTTTGCAGGCTGATCTGAGGCACATACCTTGGCACAATACCCATGTGTCCCATCTCAGGAACTCTACTTCTACATGGCAGGCAGGAAAAATGATGACCCACAGACATCATTCAACCAGTCTCAACACTCTTCTGTTTCATGGCAGAATCATCAGGGACCCAAATGCTTTTCATTAATTGTCAGCTTTTGCTTATATTTCCTGGTGGTATATTTCTGTTATTGATTTTTTTGGTTTAATACACTGTAGCCTGAGATCTTACCCTGTATGATTTCAGTCCTTAATTTACTGTGACTTGTTTATACTTTGGAACATTGGTCTATTTTGGTTAATGACCATGGGATTTCCACAGGGATTTACAAATGTCAATTAGGTAGTGTTAGCTAATAATGTACAGTTTTCCTCCACTATCCAAGAGTAGAACTTTCCTATGAAATCTTTCCTAAGCTGAAATGGCATAAAGCAAAGAAGCAATTACCATTAATTGATACGGAAAAATGTTGAGTGTTCCCAGACCCCCAAAATAATCTACCAAATCATACCAAATAACATATAAAGCTTAAAATAACATTAACATATAGTAAAAGCGGGAATGATATGCTAAATACACAACCTGTTTAAAGTAGAAACGGTGTATGTATAGTATAATTTCACTTACCAGAATTGAGAAGACAGCGAGCACACTGTAAGGCTGAGAGGTAGTGATGATGGTCTGCTAAGTTGAGTTGCAGGAGGCTACAGTGGTGGGAGGTACAGGAGACTAGGGTGTAAGAGAGAGAGGAAGAGGGTCAACTATTAACATCTAGTCATCTAAATCCACCAGAACAGGTAGGTCACTAATGTCTATACCTTTTCCATGTCTGCCTGCCTCGAGTCCAAGGTTGAGTTTTGTCGTCTGCTATGGCTGATGTGAAAGGCTTGAAATGCAACAGTGTGCTTGACTGCTTAGCCTCATGCATTTTTCTATCATACTAGTACATACCTTTGTAGGCACTCAAAACATCCTGCAAACCTGCCCGTATAAAGTAGAATGTGCCCTTTCAAAATTAAAGTCAGACTTTTCTGCAATCATTGCAGCACTGTCTATTGTAGCAAAAATCTCACAAAAATGACTCATGTTCAGTTCCTGGATGACTTCACCCATCAATCCACTCAAGCAATAGACTCTCCATTTGTTCCCACTGCTGGATGCTGACTAAGAGACCACTTTGCCACTAACAGAACCAATAGTAACTTTGGCAGCGTTCAAGATTCTTTCTCTCTGTGTGTAAATAGTATAAATGGTGGTCCCAGGCCAATTCATCACACACACAATGCCTTTATTTTGTTCACCAAGATCGAAACAATTACATCTAGTTTTTTTTTTTTTAAATTAAATTTTTATTGTTCAGATTACATTTGTTCCTCTTCCCCCCCCACATAACTCCCCTCCTTCCAGTTCCCACCCCACCCTCCGCCCTCATTCCCCACCCACTGTCCTCATCCATAGGTGCACGATTTTTGTCCAGTCTCTTCCCGAATCTCCCATTCCCCTTCCCCCCCCCCAAGAATAGTCAGTCCATTCCCTTTCTATGTCCCTGATTCATTATAATCACCAGTTCATTCTGTACATCAGATTATTTATTCACTTGATTCTTAGATTCACTTGTTGATAGATGCATGTTTGTTGTTCACAATTTGTATCTTTACCTTTTTCTTCTTCCTCTTCTTAAAGGATACCTTTCAGTATTTCGTATAATACTGGTTTAGTGGTGATGAACTCCTTTAGCTTTTCCTTATCTGTGAAGCTCTTTATCTGACCTTCAATTCTGAATGATAGCTTTGCTGGATAAAGTAGTCTTGGTTGTAGGTTCTTGGTATTCAGCACTTTGAATATTTCTTGCCATTCCCTTCTGGCCTGCAAAGTTTCTGTTGAGAAATCAGCTGACAGTCGTATGGGTATTCCCTTGTAGGTAATTGAGTCTCTTTCTCTTGCTGCTTTTAAGATTCTCTCTTTGTCTTTTGCTCTTGGCATTTTAATTATGATATGTCTTGGTGTGGTCCTCTTTGGATTCCTTTTGTTTGGGGTTCTCTGCGCTTCTTGGACCTGTAAGTCCATTTCTTTCACCAGGTGGGGGAAGTTTTCTGCCATTATTTCTTCAAATAGGTTTTCAATATCTTGCTGTCTCTCATCTTCTGGCACTCCTATTATTCTGATGTTGGTACGCTTGTAGCTGTCCCAGAGGCTCCTTACACTATCTTCACACTTTCGGATTCTTTTTTCATTTTGCTTTTCCAATTGGGTGTTTTTTGTCGAATCTTTGGTTTGATTCTTATACTCGTCTGGTCTGCTATTGGGTATAATATTCTTTATTTCAGTCCGTGTATGCTTACTTTCTAATTTCTTTATCGTAGCATCGAGGGTCTCATTAGTTTTCGTGAGGCTCTGCACAAATTTATGGCAAGCCCTCAAAATTGCGATTCTTAGCTCCATATCCTCCATTTCTGTCATGTTTTTTTGTCTCCGCATCTTTTATGCTTTCTTGGTGCACCCCCTTGTGGTCTCTGTGCGCAGTCTTGTTCTAGCCAAGCCTTAATTGTTGTAGTTAACACTAGAGGGATTTGACCAGCAGACCAACTGGCTGTAGGATTCTGGGGAGGCGCTAGTCCTGCCCTTGCCTGAGGGGATCGGCAAATGTCTGTGCGCAGTGCCTGGGCGGGGCGGGCTCAACAGGGCGGGGGGAGGGAGCAGCTATGGCCGCTCTCAGTCCGTCCCCAAGGGCTCTGCCTCTCTGTCCCAGCAATCGCTGCAAACCTCGGAGGGGCCGTAGCCAGACAGTCCCGCTTCTCCCGTTTGAGTCTGGGTCCCTAGAGACTCGCCCGGATCTGTAGCCCAGAGTCTGAGACTCACTCCTGAGTGAAAACGACAACCGCGCCCTCAGCCACCAGCCCGCTTTGCGCGCGCACCGCCGCACCACCGTACCTTTAAATTTTCCACACTGCGCCTCCTCTAAGCCTCGTAATGCTGTTGTTTTTCCTTCTAGTTGAAGAGTCCCTCCTCAGCCAGCCTTCCTGTGGTTCTGGGTGATGTCCGTTCCGTCTTTTAGTTGTATTTTTGAAATGGTTGTTCGAGGCAGCAAACTCCGGTGTTTACCTATGCCGCATCTTGGTTTCTTCTACATCTAGTTTTATGTTAAGCCTAATACCCTTACACTCTCTCTTAGGCTTTTCTGATACCTTGGGACACATCTTGCTAACAGAGGCACAAAATAAATTGATATAAAGCACAGATACTCACAGACACAGTTCAAAGTGATGGTGGCTGTATGTTGAGATGCTGAGTATAGGGAAGGAGCCTCCTGGTGGGGCCACTCTCACTGCTGGGGATCATGCTGTTTGTATGACGGTTGGTTCACTGCAAAGCAAACGTTGACCATTTTTCGCCTTTTTTTGTTAAAGCAAAAGCCATCTTCTGATTTCTTTTAGTTAGCAAAAATAGGTACTGAAGTGGCATAAATTGAACTTGTGAAAAGCAGGGGATACCTGTATTTAAATTTTTTATATCTCTACTGATTTTTTTGCCACTTGTTCTAGCAGTTAATGAGAAAGAAGTTTAAATGTGTGCAACTAAGATTATTGATCTATCTCTACTTTTAGTTCTGTCAAGTTTTCCTTTATAGATTTTAAAGCTATGTTACTAGACGCACATTCATGTTTAGGATCATTATGCTGTTTGTCCTGTTGAGATGATTCTCTTATCATTATGGATTGTCCTCTTTATCTCCAGTAATAGTTTTTTCCCTAAAGTCTACTTTGTCTGGCATTCATGAGCCCAGAGAATTTTCTTTCCAGTATATCTTTCCCATTCTTTAATTTTTCATATGATATCATTTTGTCCCAGATGCTAAGCTTGATCATTTAAGGTGGGGTCCACCATATTACTTTAGTGTAAAGATATATTTTCCCCTTTGAAATTAATAATCGGTGACATGCTACTTTGAGATTATATGCATATCTTGTTACCAAACAACCTCATTTATTGGTTTTAGTGTCCTTTGATGACTTTTGCCTGAATCAATTATTATGTAATTGGCTGTAAAATGGTGATTTTTGAAATCTATCATTCATTCTGTATGTCTAAGCTGATATTCCTTTGTAAAGAAGAGCTTTCCCTCCCCCCACCTTTACATATAGTGTTACTATGGACTCACTGATATCCTTTTGTAATAACCCATTACCATCATTACTCATTGTGATATCAAATTATCCCAAAATCAGCCAGTGGGAGTCCCCTCCAGTCAGCTTGTGTTCTTCTGACGCATCCCTATTCTTCTTTGAGTACTTCCTTGCTTTCTGCACTCGAGGGTGCTCCAGATTCACCTTATACCTTCCCTCCTCCATGCCTGGATCAGCCATTTCTCCAAGGAGGGTGGTGGTCTTCATGGTGGTATCCAGCAGTCAGTAGGGCACAGGGTGTCCAAGGCCCAGGGATAACACTGATGGTGTCTGTGTGGTTCTGGCATTGGATTGTGATTTGGGGCATCTTTCCTGGCTTCAGAGTCTCCCAAGCATATTTTTTGGCCCACTGGGAATTTTATGAGCCACCCAATACCATTTAATCATTCCGGGTGCATTTAAATGAACCAGAGTGACTGTTGCTTGCAGCCCAAAACTTGATTGATACAAGTATCAAAGGATTCACATTATAAGCCTGAACTCTCTGTTCTCTGGTGGCTGTGGATAATCCAGAGCCGGTGTAAAAGCCTGATGTGATAATGGCTCACCGGAGCAGACTTGATAAAATTGAATAGCACTTTTCAGTTCCATGGTACTTTAAGCATCATCTTTAATACCCTGACATGTTTGAGAGATGTATTATTTTCCTCATTTGAAAGATAGAACTTGAAATAAATGTTATAAGAATATGTATTAGAACTAAACTGTTTTAAGATAAAAGGCATGCTGGAAACTCAAGTAAAAATATAGAAAAATATATCTAGATAATTTTTTTTGAATTCTCATTAAGAAGCCAAATTAACAAGAGCATCCCAATGTTACTATCAAAAGCTAGAAATGACTTAATTGCCCCAATTGGCCATTTATCTGCAGAGAGTTATACATTGAATTCATGAAGCTACTCCAACAATAATTAAAAAATAGAGTGTGGAGTAAAAATAAACAGGCATAAATTATCAAGTTGAAATGTTAATTTCAAATAATGGTGATTAGTCACAGCCAATTGAATTAAAAATCTGATCTACATTAACTTCACTCTATCTTTGTCAACTCCCTATAACTGCTCTTCACATTCTCACATGCTTTGTCTTGGGTCAGTGATTCTCCAAGAGGGTGAATTGCCTGGAGGTGGCTTGGAATAGTATATCCAAGTGTATTAGTTATCACTTGCTGTATAACAAAATACCCCATGTCTGAGTGGCTTAAAACAACACACATTTATGATCTTAGGGTTTCTGTGGGTCAGGAGTCTGGGCATGGCTTTATGGTCTTTTAGGAGGTTGCAATCAAGGTGTTGGCAGCCCTGGGTTTACAATCTCATCTGGATGTGTGTTAGGGGAAGGACCTGTTTACAAGCTCACTCTGTGGCGGGCAGCACTCTGTTCTCTGCTGGCTGTTGGCTAAGGCTGCTCTCAGCTTCTCCCACATGGCACTTGCTCCATCAAAACCTGCAAATGGAAAAGTCAATAGAAATGAGCAAGATAGAAATCGCAATCATTTGTAACTAATCATGAAAGTGACATCTCATCACCTTTGCCATATTTGGGGGTAGAAGCAAGTCAGAGGTCCCACCCACACTCAAGGTAAGAGGATAGCACCAAGGCGTGCACACAAGGACATGGGGAATCATTGAGGGCCATTTTTAGAAAGCAGCCTGCCACACCAAGGGCACAGTTCTAAATGGAGCCTTGGGGCAGTCCTTCAAAAATGGGATGTTTCCAGTGAGGTGGAAAACAAATCTTGGCATTACTGTGATCTACGAATCTGAGTCATTCTTCCTTGACTTTCTAAAAAGTGAGCACTTTGGCGAAACTGGAATTGCTGAACATTTTTGTTGTTTATTTTTGAGGACGAATATTTCTTAAAACATACATTTAAATGAGTCAATCGTCATTTTAAAATATTAGTTTAGAGACTAAATTTTATGCATCCCAGAACCATATATACAGAGGGACAGGGAAGGATAGAGAAATGTCCTGTATTAGTTTTTGCTGCATATAAATATAAAATATTTATCAGCTTAAAAGTATTATCACTGATCTTCCTGATGCTCCTTTCCACCATCCTACCACCCCATGCTGTGTATTTTTATTATTTTCCTGTTAGCTAACACTTAGCTAAAATTTTCTCTGACAAAGGGCTTTGTACTTCATCAGGAATCTCTTTCATTAGGTAAATTCCTGGATTTTACCCTTTGAAATATTCCACACACTTTTCCTAAGCTATGCTTTTCTTCTCTTTTATGATGCTATTTGTCTTTAAAGTGCCAAGCCCTACCTTTGTGAGTTAAGAAAGGTGCCAGAAGGAGAGAAAGCTGTGGCCTCCAATATCTGGAAGGACACTTTATCTGATTGGGTGAGAAACATAAGATATGTGGGGGTGGAGTGGGGGGGGGAGACTGGCCAGGAAATAAGTGCCCCTCATCCTAGGGAATTGTCCCCACTCTACCACCAGCATGCGAGGGGCCAGTTGTAGTGGTGCTAAGGTGGCTGGAACTGGAGGTTTCGGTGACACATGGGAGAAGGTGGGAAGCACAGGACCTGGGTCAGGAGCACCAGGAATATCAGAAAAGCAACCTTGGAGGAATTCAGGAAGGGTCCGTTACAAGACTTCACAGGTCAGCCATCAAAGGGTAGGATGAGGAGGCTCAAAACCACCAGTGAGAAAAAA
Source organism: Myotis lucifugus (assembly GCF_000147115.1). Classification (NCBI taxonomy): domain Eukaryota; kingdom Metazoa; phylum Chordata; class Mammalia; order Chiroptera; family Vespertilionidae; genus Myotis; species Myotis lucifugus. The sequence goes on along the minus strand of NW_005871068.1, from coordinate 470,336 downwards.
AAATAATACAATCACCTGACACTGGAAAGTGGGGAAAGAAAGGTGTTAGTATGAAGTATGAGCATCCTCATTGTCCATAAGGAATCAATTCTGCCTAAAATTGGAAAAGGTAGTTAAAAATCCAACTCCAACAAATTAATAATAGTTTTAGAATCTTTTTTCTTAAACTCAGGGGTCTCTTAGGAAATAATATAATGTGGTGAAGACATATTGATTAGGAATTAGTTTCACTTTAATGTAACTTTTTTCCTGTGGTATCCAAGTAAAATTAAAAGCAACATTCTAATTAAAATAACATTTAACTATTTTATTTTTATTAAGAAATAGAATTTGCTTAAAATCCTACCTATCTGTGTATGTCTAGCTATCTACTAATCCATCTTTTTGTGTTAGCCTCAGTCCTTGTCTGGAACTCACCTTAATGTCAGTGAGAATTGCTTTTAGATGGTGTTTTGTGGGTGAATGTCAACTTCTTTAACTTTATACTTTTCTAATCTATTTTCCAAAATAAGCATGTATTATGTTGACAAATATAATACAAGAAGGCTACTTTTTTAGGCAAGAAAAAATAAGAAGGGAGAGGGAGAGGGAGAGGGAGAGGGGAGAGGGAGAGACAGAGACAGACACCCTGGAAGTATATTAACAGTTTATTCTGTGTATAAATGTGGACAATTTTTACTTTGTCCTTTACACTTTTAGTTTAAATGTTCAGAAAACAGTTTTTGTGTGTGTCTGTGTTGTCAAGGACATGGACACTTTTTCTCCCAAAGGACAATTGTGAATAGCAGGACCACTTTTAAGAGAGGCATTGTAAAATGTTTTTACTTTGCAAAACAATCTTCATAATGAGAAGCTAGGGATGAATCCATGGCACAGCCTCCTATAACTATTCATGCACAATCCTGAGGGAGTTTATGGGTAAGGTTTATGGGACAGGGATGTAAATAATGAACTGCTTGAGTGTTGCTTCTCGTGGGTGAATTACATGCTGGGGGTCTCACTCAATATTCTTCCCCTGGCAAGCAGGTGGCCACCTGGGGTATTAACCCAGTGAGGCTGCAAGGACGTGAGCATATTGACTTAGAACTGGTCATGTGGACATGCTTCTATTTACCTGGGAAAATGCAGCGGCCTTGGGTTTTGTTATTAGAGTTACCCTTTGAGGTTCATACCTACAAAACTTGCAGATGTAAGCCTTGTGTAAATTTTAAATACTCTTGTAAAAACTAAGTAAATGTCAACTTTGAAGTTTCTGGTATTGTAACAGTTTCTCTGGAGAAGTGTTAAGCTTATCATAAAAGGAATTCCTGTGAGAAGAAACACCCATCTCTGTATTTTTTTTTTTTTGAAAAGCCACTGAAGGCTGTGAGGGGATTTTGGGCTTCAACAGATTTTAGTGTGTAACAATTGAGAAAGAACCCCTATGCATGTTTCCAGTTTAACACATCACGTCACTGTGGATGAATAAATCAGTTAATAAATAAAATGCATTGAAAAAATAGAACAGCCGAAGCCAGTTTGGCTCAGTGGATAGAGTGTCGGCCTGCGGACTGAAAGGTCCCAGGTTCGATTCCAGTCAAGGGCATGTACCTGGGTTGCAGGCACATCCCCAGGGGGTGTGCAGGAGGCAGCTGATCAATGTTTCTCTCTCATCGATGTTTCTAGCTCTATCCCTTCCTCTCTGTAAAAAATCAATAAAATATATTTTTTTAAAAAAAGAAATAGAACATTATTTTGCAAGATCCCAAGACTCAAATCAGGGAAACAGCAGATTCATGATAGCTGATCAAGGGTTGACTAAATGACCACAATGGGTTGGAAATTTATACTATTACTAGGAGAGACCATCAAGAAGCTGGAATGAGTTTCGAAGCCCATTACTGGCATCAGCCAATCAGAATGGTGGAGCTGGAAGAGACTCCAGCTGCAAATGAAGGGAAGACTTTGGACAAGCTGTCCTCTGGGCAAAGCTTTGTGGGAAATTTTGGATTTCCACATAATGGGTGGTGAGTTTCCAAATTAGAGGAATAGTTCTTACTTCCTATTTGGTGGAGGAGACTGGTTGTGGCAATTCAGACATCTAGCAATTTTGAGAAACTCGGTCTCAGCTCTAAATGCATCAAAAACCAGTGAAGCAAGACCCACTTGGATGGTTCTGGGGGCTGATTTCCTCCTTACTTGCAGGAGCTTAGGGACAATCTGGCTCAGTCAGTTTAATTATCTCAATGAACCGACAGGCTGATACCAGCTACCGGTCTGAAGGCTTCCTCTTTCAAGGCACTCATCTACCCAGGAAGCTTCCACTATGTTACATCATCGAATGTCCCCTGGCTTCCTGACCATAGAAATACAGTATGTGGGGCATCCTGGGGAGGGAAGGGCCCTCACTGCTGGACTGCTGGCCACGGTAAGCACTGAGATAATGCACGTGCTTTGCTACTCTTGATATCTTTTTCCTCAATAAACACTATTTTTTATTGCACCATGTGTCGCTAGCAGTGTGTATTCTGACAATAGTCAGAAACTTGATTTTTATTTTTAGAGCTTCATCTCCCAGTATATTTACTCGTACCACGAAGCAAATGGTGCTTATTCAAGTGTACAGCAATGCTCCATGTTCCCATCTAACAAAGCTCACTTAAATTTACAACCAGACTGATGTTGCATCTGATGTGTAATCCAAGTAAAGCTGGTTAATGATGACCATGAGCAACCTCAGGATTTGAAGCTTTCAAAGCTTTATTTCTTTTATCAGTACATTCCCAGGCTAGTTGCTCACAAAAATATGATCAGACTTTTCAAAAGTCTAATTAAAGGAACTGTCCCTAAATCTTATAGTTACACTTTAATTCCTTCTGATTTGTGACAGTCATATAAAGGCAATATTCTTTATTATTGATTATATATTGAATATCATTTATAATTTTCTCTCCCAAATAAAAACAATACTTATCATTGTAGAGAATTTGGTATATATAGGAAAGCACAAAGAGAAAAATATCCCCTGTAATACTCCCTAGATAGAGATAACCACTCTTTTCATTTGAATGTATATCCTTCTAGTCTTTCCTCCTGTAGCTTTTCCAGTGTGTGTAGATTTAATTAGAATAATACTATAATTACTTTTTTGTAGCCTGATTCTTTCATTTGTTAATAATATATTATGGGCATTTTCCACATCATTAAATATTCTTCTAAAATAATTTTAAAGATTGCCTTGTAGACTACCATTTGGATCTTTCTTGAATTTCACGTTTGAAAAAATGTTTATAAATAATCTGATATTAAACATCCTTGTATATAAATATTGTATACTCATCTGATTATTTACCTCAATCAAATTCCTTGATATAGAATTGTTGGTTAATGGGTCTGAGTAAGTCTCAGGAAGACCAATTATTTCCCCTTTGTAGATGTTTTTTGTTGACTTCCTGGATACTTAAATGAGTTTTTTAAAAATATATTTTATTGATTTTTTTTACAGAGAGGAAGGGAGAAGGATAGAGAGTTAGAAACATCGATGAGAGAGAAACATCGATCAGCTGCCTCCTGCACACCCCCCACTGGTGATGTGCCCGCAACCAAGATACATGCCCTTGACCGGAATCGAACCGGGTACCCTTCAGTCCCCAGGCCGACGCTCTATCCACTGAGCCAAATCGGTTAGGGCGAGTTTTTTTCTTTTATTTCAAAGTTCAAAAGCTTAAAAGGAGAATATACTTCAGTGTTGAATGTTCTGTGTTATATTTTCCAGAATGAAGTGTAAACTTTCAATCAGCAAATTAATTTCAGTATTTCAGGGAGATTCTCTTGTAAAATATTGATGAACATACCTTCTTTTATTAGTGGGCTTCTCTATTCCAGGGACATCAATTAACCTTAAATTAAATTAGATCATCATTATTTGTCTTCCACATATATTCACTTCTTTTTAAATATCTTCAACTCCTCTCTTTTCATCTATATTCCTGTGATTATCTCAAGTATAGCTCTAAGCTATAATTAGGTTTTAGCTGATAACTCTATGAATATTTAAAAACATAAGAAAAAATATCCATAGTCCTATACAGATTAAAAATATAGATGAGAACAAAGTTACCTAGTTCACCCAGTTATGATTACTGATATCTTGGCTCATATCCTTTCAGACTTACCTTTGCTATCCAAGCACTCTTCTTTATATGCCTAACTTTTAAAAATGTGTTCTTTCTAATCTAGAAATCCCATTCATGGCCTTTACTTTATAGAATCAATCACACAGTATTTCAAAGAGGTTTGTAAAAAGATGCTCCATTCAGCTTAATTTATAAAAGTGAAAACCTGGGCATAATCTGAATCTATTAGAAGAGGATTTGTTAAACTTTGCTATATTCAGATAAATAACCACACAAATATTATAAAGGGTGCCTATATCTACATACATTTACTTGGGAATATCCCCATAACATATGATTAAGTGAACATTTTGGCTTCAAAATAGCACATGTGATGTGATCTCACCCATGCAAAATTTTATTCCAAATCCACTTGAATGTGTATATTCTCCATTAAGTAACAGCCACCAGTGATAGTGGTAGTTGTTACTGAATGAAAGAACCTTCAGGTATTTCTGGTATTTTTGCTTTCTTCATTATTTCTATCTGTTTGGGTCAAAATTTTGAAATTTCTATGTTTGAAAAGAGATGGGGAAAGTTAACAATATAGTTTAAGGGGAAAACGTGTATATGTTAGAAAAATGCTAACAATGTTTACTTTACATTATTATGCAATGAGGCAACTGTAAGAAATATTCCACACTGACAGAGTGTCATTACCAGGCCACCACGGCTTTGGGTGCACCCTCCAATTAGCATTCACAGGCTTATATGATGTACTCCATTTACAATGTCAAGTTGTAAAAACTATTCAATGTTTAATGTCTATTAAACATCTATACTGCACAAACTCATTCTCCAAGGATTTGTGAGTGAAACACACACACACGTTTTGCAAAATCCCTTTGTGCTGTTTATTTTAATCTCAGAATATGATTGCAAGGATAACTTCATTTGTTGTTATTTTTCCTGTTACAGCACAACCCAGCACATTGCAGAATCATACGCAAGGGGATTCTGGAAACCCAAGTTCCAGGCCCCCACTCTGTCCTTAAGTAACTGTGAGTACTTCTGAGCAAATGTTATAGGGGGGGGGGATCCTGGGTAAAATCCCATCACAGGGCATGAACCAATTGATTCCTCCCATGTAATGATTTTTTCCTTCCTACAGGAACATAAATTACTAATGAATGGTGGCTTAATACATTAATATATTGTACCAATCAATCCTTGCTGTTAAATACCATAGTTCAAGGGGCACTCTATGCTTTTCTGTAGGATGCTTGTATATTTGCACGGAGGGAGAATGAACAATACCTGAATGAAAGTCATTTTTCTAGGTCCATGTATATTTCCCTAAGGTATTTAGGGTACCTATCTATGTTTATTATTTATAATGTACCAAGTGCTGTTATGAATGAACACACTCCACACGCCTCTCCTATGTACTTCTAGGATGAGAAAGCTGAAACTGAGAAATCAGGTAAATTGTTGCATGTTAAACGGCTTGAGAATGGTAGGGTCAGGATTCGAACCTGGACATGTTGCCCCCAGAACTCACACTTTTAACACTGTACTAAATGTATTTCTTTCTGCAGAGGGGTGAATTGCTGATGGAGCCAACTGGTTGCTAGGCTCAGAGGAATAAGAGACCTACGAGGGAGACAGGGACAGACTGGATGAGAGAGAACGAGCAGGGCAGGTCCATGCAGTCACCCTAAGTCTTATTTGGGTAGGAGTGTGCCCAGGGCTTGCCATCCCTCAGTAGTGTTAGTCTACAACGTCCACCTGAAGGGTGGGAGTTGGGGGATGTTGGTTGATCCTAGTGGGTGGACAGAGGAGTGAAAGTGAGTAGATTCCAACCTCCTTCACAGAACCTATCAACTTGGTCTTGTGATTTGTCGATGTACTGAGCTTTGGGCATTGGAGCGGTGCCTCTGGGTCACCAGTGCTTAGCCAGCTCACTGCTTAATGGGCAACATGTTTGCCCAGCATTTTCAGCAAGCTTTATCTGGGTAAAATGTGTCTGATCTGCATGGTATCATCAATAGCTGGTATTGCTGGGACCACGGATATACTTGTCCAGCATTCTCCTGGAGCAGGAATACTGGGCTCATAGAGCCTCCCGAGATGTAAGCAGATGTCACTGACCTTCTGTTAGTCTAAAGTGGGCATAGCAGATGCAGTGAGCCACACCCCTTGGCTCCTTTTACCATGTTTGTGCCCACTGCTTTCCGGTGGGGGGCCTTCATCCCCAAGAACCAACACCTGCATATTCCTGCTAGAGGCCTGCCCCTGGCTACTGTGACTGTGCAAAGACAGAGCTGGAGGCACCCTCATGGGTAGCTCTTGACCAATGACTTACAGTCCAGGAGAAGCAACACTGTGCTCCTGATGGGGACAACTCTGAGGTGTGACCTGCACTGTCCCCAGAGCTCCCTCAGGACCAAGACCAAGATACCCTCCAGGGGCTTTGCTGGCTGCAGCACCCCTGCTTGGCTTTCTTCCCTTCCCAGGCCCCCTTCACTTCTACCTTAGTGGGTTTCCCTGCAATAAAAGCTCAGACCATTTCTAAGTCTGCCCTGGTGTTTACTTTCTATCAGATTCCCATAGCTCTTCTGCCCAGTACAGGCTCTGTCAGTCAGGGACTTATATATAAAAACTAGAGGCCCAGTGCATAAAATTCGTGCACAGCTAGGGTCCCTAGTGGCTGCTGGCTGGGACCTGCCTTCCCCCGGCTACTTGCTGCCGCCCACAGCCTCCCTTTGCACACGCCTTGGCCTGGCACGGCCTGCTCACCTGCTCCACCATCCTGCCAGGGTCCCACTCTCTTCAGGGCCCATCGGGGCCGGCAGTGCCTCCACTGCCACCTGCTGCCAGTGCCATGTCACCGACGCCTGCCATGTCCCACGCTGCCCCCTGGTGGTCAGCGTACATCTAACTCTGGGTCGGTCAATCTCCCGCCTGTGGGGACAATTTGCATATCAGCCTTTTATTATATAGGACTAGAGGCCCGATGCATGAAATTCGTACAAGAGTAGGACTTTGCAGCCCTGGCTGCCTTGGCCCTCGCCCTTGCTGCCCCGGCTGCCCCGGCTTTCGCAGCCCTGGCTTTGTCTGGAAGGTCTTCCGGACAGTCATTCTGCCGTTCGGCCATTTGGTCGATTTGCATATTATGCTTTTATTATTATAGATGCCTTCAAGGCTCCTCTGGGAATGAAAGGAGGTGCCTAAGACATGGTCAGGGAATAAGTAGGGATGTGTGCATTCTCCACTTCTATTTCACATGGAAGTTTTAGCCAGAGCAATCAGGCAAGAAAAAGAAATAAAAGGCATCCAAACTGAAGTAATCACAGTTGACATGAACTTATATATAGAAAGCCTAAAGATTTTACACACACACACACAGAAATGATAAATGCATCTAGCAAAATTGCAAGATACAAAATCAGCAGGCAAAAATCAGTTTCATGGCTATACATTAACAACAAATAATCCAAAAAAGGAAATTAACAAAAAACAATTTCACTTGTGACAGCAACAAAAAGAATAAAATACTTAGGAATTAACCAAGTTGGAGAAAGATTTGTACACTGAAAACTACAAAACACTGCTGAAAAATTTTTAAAAAACCACACACACAAATAAATGGAAAGGTATCATGTGTTCATAGATCAGAAGACTTATTATTACTAAAATGTCTATACTACCAAAAGCCATCTACAGATTCAATGCAATCCTTACCAAAATCTCAGTGATGGTTTTTGTAGAAATAGAATCCCCTGGAGGGCTTGATAAAACATGCAAGGTTAGGCCCCAGAGCTCCTGATTCAGCAGGAGGTTGGAGTCTGGGCCTGAAATTTACATCTCTAACCCGTCCCCAGGCGTGGTCTAGGAACCTACATTTTTAAATCCTCACCTGAGAATATGTTTTTTGAGTTGTTTTTTTTTTGAGAGAGAGAGAGAGAGAGAGAGAGAGAGAGAGAGAGCAAGAGAAACATTGATGTGAGAGAAACATCAATAGGCTACCTCCAATATGCACCCTGACGAGGAATCACACTCACAACCTAAGTATGTGCCTTGACTGGGAATCAAGCCCACAACCTTTCAGTGCATGGGATGATCAGAACCATGAATGGCTCATGACATCTCTCTTACTGAGAATGTTATTAGAGTTCCCGACTGCCTCTTTGAAAACCAAGTCAGGTGCAAAGCTCAGTGGAAGCCACATGCATGAACACAGATGAAGGGGTACCTTGAGTGTGAGCTGTTGCAGAGTGAAGAAATGAACTCGAGGCCATCCCATATAGGAAGAAGAAATATTAGAAAAAAACAGCTGGGCAGAGCTTCAAGCCATGTGAGGTGGGGATGGAAGGTGGGGTGGACTGCAGTAGTGGCCAGCCACCAGCCTGAGGTAGGGGGCATGACACCAAAGAACCAAATGGATCCCACAGAACAAAGATTTCAGGTAAAGCTCACATTTAGATGGCACCTGCAAATGGGATTTCAGGTGCCAATGGCTTTGAGCTGTGGCATGCTGGGTTTGAAAGGACCCTGGAGTTCACTTCGTTCTCCACAAGAGCCCTGAAAGCCCCAAGGGGTAGAGGGGAGATGCCCAGCCTCAGCATTAGGCTGTCCTGCCTTCTAGGCCCCTCTATGCTACTGGCACACACAGCTATCCATGTAGCAATCTGTTTTGTTCTGCACATGTCTGCAAGTGGGTAATGGATGGCCTTTGGGGGATGTAATAGGTGCCACCCTTTCTGAAAAACCTGCTAGCTGTGTGTCTTGGGCTGGGTCCCCCAGAGGCAGGCAGGGATTCTTTCTGAGATGAGGATTCCTGTGAAAATCATTTATTAGAGAGTGTTCCCAGAAAAGATAGGTGTGTGTGTGTGTGTGTGAGGGGGTTTACACTGGGAAGGGAAGTGTGTGACACCAAGGTCCTATAGAAGGTGACTATGGCTCAATCCCATAGGGTTGCACCTAGAAAGGGAACTGCCACCCTACTCCTCAGCTGTTGGTCCAGGGTAGCCCCTGGAAGATGTAAATTGGTGGTGCTTTTGTTTTTGTTCATGTCCACAGGCAAGGTGGGCTCCAGGGGCTCAACGGTGTCTGCCCACGAGGGGACACAGGTGCTGTCTGCTAGTAGCATAAGCAACTGGGATCGGTGTGCAGGTGGGGTTCTGACAGTCTGCTAAACTGTGTCATTTTGTACAGGTTTCCTAGCTTTTCCAAGCCTTGGGTAACCCTTCTTATGGCTTGGCACATTCTGCTTCTACATTTTCTTTCAAGACTCTAAATTGACAGAAGTTCCTTATTTATGCTGTGGCCAAATTTCTCTTTGTAACTTGTATCTACTCCTGGGTCTGCCCTCTGTAGCCACAAGATCACTGTCCACTTCTGAAAGTTTAAAATAGTGATTTTTTAACCCCCAGGGGTCCTTTTCTCTTAGCCTAAAATCTCTAGTCCTTTCACCTGCTCCCCATATGAGAAAGTATTTCCAGTCCCTAGCCCCTGCTGGCTGGCCTATCTGGGCATTCCCTGATTTATCCAAAAGCCTCTTAAAATGTGGCATCCAGACAGAAAATTAGGGCTGCAAGTACCTTCTGATCTGAATATTCAATCAAACGCTGTTTGGAAAAATGTGTTGCTTACCAAGTCACCAGCTTCAGTGACCTGCTGTTAATAACACCGTATTGGGGGGTATTTTTGTTAATGTGACTAGTCATGTGACATGGGGCAGAGGCCACTAACTTTTCCTATCTAAGTCTTTTCTTTAATTTTTTTTCTTTATTGATTAAGGTATTACATATGTGTCCTTATTACCCCATTGCCCCCTACCCCCCACTCATGCCCTCACCCCCCCTGTTGTCTGTGTCCATTGGTTAGGCTTATATGCATGCATATAAGTCTTTGGTTGATCTCTCTCCCTTACCCCCACCCTCCCCTACCTTCCCTCTGAGGTTTGACGGTCTAATTCTTTGACCTCTGATCTTTTGGAGCTAGTGGGCTTCCTCTTTTTTGGGGGGAAATGTTGACAGCACACCCATAACAAGTCATTACTGAGAATAGCGAATTCTGGATATAGCAGAAATTACTAACAATCCTCTGTCACACTTTTGAGTGCAACAGAACCACCAGGAGGGATTGTTAAAGCAAATCACTGGGCTCTATGATCAGTTTCTGATGAGGTAGGTTTGAAGTGGGGCCAAGAATTTATAATTCTTAAGAGATTCCCAGATGATACTGCAGGGGACCACTGAGGACCACTGCTCTATTACATTTCCTGGCTGCTTGGGCTCTGGTGTTATGAGTGTTGAGAAGATTTTAGCCAAAGGAGGTAGAAGGAAAAACACATCTGTTTTGTGTACCTGTGCCAAGAGCAGTCATGTAGATATAATCTAATTTTAATAGTGGTATGAATGTAGAGTCAGTATCCTCCTTGTAAAAATAATAAAATGACACACAGGATTTAAATCACTTATTTAAAGTCACCTGAGGCAGATCTGAAATTGGAGCCCAGGTCTGTCTGACCCCAAAGCCCAGTCCTTCCTCACTCGCCACACTGCTCCTTAAGCCATCACCTGCGCCAGAATGTCAAAATCACTCATGATTAACACACACACACACACACACACACACACACACACACACACTCGCCTTGATACCCTTTTGCTTGAATTGCATGCCACAAACATACATTTCACACACACGCAAGAAAAGGTTTTGGAAGAGGGTAAAGATAACATGAAATTTGTTTTCTAATGCATATCTGTTATTGTTTGTAGTCATATTTTCCCAATTAACTTAGTTAATGAGTCAATTTCTAATAACAGGCTCTCCATGGAAGTTGTCAGAAGCCATGTGTTGAAAGGAAGCATAAAGGAGCCAATAATGATAGATGATAAAGAGTTAACCCGCCAAAAACTGTATCCTAAATATCAAACAGGCACATTTTAGAGTTTTATGGTTTTGAGAAAAGGTCCCCAATGCTATTATTATATACTAGAGGCCCGGTACACGGATTCATGCACTGGTGGGGTCCCTTGACCTGGCCTGTGGGTATCAGACCTAGACTGGCTCTCCGACATCCCCTGAGGGGCTCTGGATTGTGAGAGGGCACAGGCCAGGCTGAGGGACCCCACTGGTGCATGATTGGGGGACGGGGAGGGACCACGGGAGGGCTCCAGGGCATGCCTGGCCCATCTCTCCCAGTTCTGATTGGCTGGACCCCAGCAGCAAGCGAACCTACTGGTCAGAGCAGCTGCCCCCTGGTGGTAAGTGCGTGTCATAGCGACTGGTCGAATGGTCAGACACTTAGCATATTAGGCTTTTATTATATAGGATGATTTTTTTCTTCCTTAAAAAGTTCCCATATCAGAATATATTAGGGTAATAGGAGGGACAATTGCCTTGTGGATCTCATTAACCCAATGCCCTCTGGGGCATCCTATTTGCATCAGCTAACTACAACTTTACGGTGCCTGAAGACATCCGTGTGGGCAGCCCCCTGGGCTCTCTGTTTGTTGAGGACCCAGACGAACCCCAGCACCGAATGACCAAGTACAGCATCGTGCAGGGAGAGTTCAGGGACACCTTCACCATCCAGACGGACCCCACCCACAACGAGGGCATCATCAAGCCCACAAAGGTTTGCAGGCCGGGGGCAATGGGGACAGATGTGGGGTTGGGGGCTCCCAGCATCTCCAGAACTCACCCAGGGTGGCTAGCAGGTCAGAGGCCATCAGAGATGCACTCTGGTCAGCTTGGAGCTAGCCATGTGCTCACGGACACTGGGACGGCGGAGCGAGGAGAGAAGGATCGGTGCCTTAGGCTGGGTCATGCCTGAAGCAGACCGTGAGGCAAGGATTTGGTGTAAACAGTTTACGTGGGAGGTGATCCCAGGAAGCCCCAGCAGCAGTGACAGGAGAAAAGGAGGAAGATGAATCGGCTTCTGGAAGGGTGAGTAGGAGAGTACAGTGGGGCCTTGACTTACGAGTTTAATTCGTTCCGAGACCGAGCTCGTTAAGGAGCTCGTTAACTCAAATTACTCTATCAACTCAATGCAAAAAATCGGCCGAGAGACAGCTGGTATCTCAAAAACTCGTTAGTCGGACACTCATAAGTCAAGGCCCCACTGTATTTTGTACCTATTTCGCTTCCCTCTGGGCTGTAAGCACCTGGCAGAGCTGACACAGCTCTGAGCTCGGCCGGTGCTGAAGGAGTTAGCGCCGAGTGAGTGAGTGAGTGGTTTCCGGGCCTGTCCGCGGTTCCGTCCGTGGCCGAAGCCGGCCCTGGGCCCCCATCCCACAGTGTGACCTCGGGCCCAGCCCCGGACTCACACTGGGCTGGCGGTAACAGGTGCCTCGACGCCACGTTCCCAATTCCTGAAGACGCAGGTTCTGCTGGCACAGGGCCCTCCCGATCGGCGAGGTGGCCCTGTCACCTACGGACCCCAAGGTGGCCCAGTGCCGGCCCCGAGCGAGGCCACCAGCAGGAGGCGTAGGCGGACCAGGTCTGGCCCAGAGCAGCCTGGCTCCCCAGGGGGGTCCTGGGCCAGGCAGGGGCATCGGAATGACACTGCTCACTGCCCCGCCGTCCCTCACGCTGCCACCCTCCCTCCTGCACAGGCCCTGGGCGCGGCCCAGACCCAAGGCCCCGGTGCCCTGGGTCTGTGAGAAGTGCCCGATCTCGGGTCCCGCTCCAGACCTCGAGCCCCGCCCCCGGGACCCGTGTGACAGGCAAGTCCGGAGGCTCCGCCCTGGGGACCGAGGGGAGAGGACACACTGCCCGCTTGGGGCCCTGCACTTGTTGGTGTGAGTGCTGGACGCCCACCTCTGCCTTCGAACTTGCACAGTGAAGGCGTTCATCCCGCTCTTTCTGGCGCAAGGACAGAAGCAGACCTCCAGGAGGCAGGCTTCGGTGACAGGCTGACAGCCACCAGGGTCAGGCCGCGGCCTGTGGGCAATGGGGGATGCTAGACCGGCTGGGCCACTTTATCAGGGCTCAGGCCTGAGAGCCGCCAGGAAAACAGAGGCCTGGCTGG
>NW_005871068.1:453477-457096 GCF_000147115.1 Myotis lucifugus | reverse complement strand
GAAGAATTGAATTCACCTAGACTCCCAAGTGAGGGGCCACCCAAAGTCACATCTGATTCCTAGGGATGTTAGTTCACAGCCTTACCAGGATGTGTCTTCAACCCCAGCTGTGTGAAGGGAAGAAAGAGAACCAGAGAGAAAGAAGTAAATGTCCCAATCAAGTTCCTCTTAATAACCCCTTACTCCTCCCACCCATGTTGCCATTCCTTATATCGGTTCAATTCAACATTAGTCATGCCAAAGACCACGAGAGGGACCGGAGATACAAAGGCCAAGAAACAACTCCTGCCCTCAAGGGGTTGATAGTCTAAAGGGGGAGGGCAACTCATAAAGATCATTTTCAACATAATGATCAGATCCTGTGACATCTGCGCATTACCATGTGTTCAGGTTGGATTGCATGGTCTGCTTCTAGAAGGCCCAACTTAAGACACACACCTACCACAACAACTAAAAAATCACACACTGAAATGTTATTTAACATACTTAATATTTCACGGAAATTAAAGTATTTCCATAAGCATTACTCAAAGGACAAGAATGTTCTTGGATGAATTGAAATTTTCTAAACAAGACCTTGTAAACACATCCAATATGAAAATTTCTTCAGTTAACACAGTTCATCATATCGTCAATGGCAAAACATGTTAAGGTGGCATGTTGGGTCAGCAATGAACACACAATTGGAATGTAAAATTGGATTGTTGATGTCAAGAGTTTCAAGTCTTCCCCAAGCATTTTATTCTCAAATGTGACATTTTGGATTCAACTGAATGCATGCTGATGGGCAGGTCTGCGCCAATTTGGGGTTAAAAGTACGCTGTTTAAATAGCTGTATTTAAACTTTATCACTCTGAAATTTGGCTTAAATAAATTGTGCTGCACTATTTTTATCATACATGAGGTCAGATAATGTTGTGGGGAGGGAGCAATAGATACTGGTCCAGACTTCGGAACTCAATATTCAAGTCACCCAGGCAAACTGTACTCCCTCTGGGGCTCATTTACCACATTTGTTTAAAAAGATAAACAAGAAATTGTGGAGTAAAGGGAGAGGGTTTGGCTAAAGGATCTCAAATATTCCTTCTAGCAAAATTCTATTAGGTTGAGTGAAGGCCATTTAATTTCATCATCCAGATAGATCTGTGCAGTGAATCATATTGGTATTTTATTTTTGAAATAAGAATTTCAGTACTTAAAAAGGAAAAATCAACCATAAACCCATCTTAGCTCTAACATTAGTAACTGCAACACGTTTAGCCTCTGAAATGTTAAGCAAGCCCTTAACCTGAGCCCCTACCTGCATGTTATAATTTGGATAATTTAAGTCACAAAGTAGTTCCATATTTGACAAGAAAGCAAAAATACTTTGACTAATATTTTTATGCACTTTCAGAATTATTTCTAATTAGAGACCTTATACTGTAAGTACTAATGCATATCAGGCAAAAAATGATAAAATTTTATCCTTCCTTGGGTCTTTTTTTCCTATGAAATAGAACCCCAACTGTTAGAAATGCAAGTTAATGCCCTCAAAAGGTTCACAGATGGCCAGAGGGGTTGCATTACAAAATAGAAAAATCCATCCTAGATGAAAGAAAAACACAGAGTAGCCTCCAAATTGGCCAAGAAAAGTTACTGTGATTATTTACTTATTTAAGAGCAGAACGAAGGAGATGGGAGAAATGTTTTCCTAATGTCTCAAGATTGGGGTGGTTTTAGTCATTTCTCTGCTGGGTGCATCTTATAAAAATAACTTCATGGAGGGGCGGGGGGCGTAGAAAACTCCAGCCTCTACAGAGCTTAGCAAGGTTACTGTCCATTATCTCGTTATGGCATTGAAGATGTAACAGGCAGTAATTAGATCAGAGCCTGGAAAATCAAGGAGAGAAACTGATTTATTTAAGAATAATTTTCTTAAAGCAATTGGTCATTCAAAGGCAGAAAACTCAAGTCAGTCACCTACAATTTCCTTGTCCACTCTGTCAAGGGATGGGCCAGGCAGGGTCCAAGAACAGAACGTGCAGGGAAGCGGGGATGGGAGCAAATTCCCGAATGCAATGACCCGCGGGAAAAGCGTAGAGCGGGTCAGAACCTTGCAAGCTGAGTCCAGGTGAGGGTGTGTGACCTAGCGCCGTTAACCGGGAGCCCAAATTCCTCTGGGTGTGTTCCCGCCAGTGGCTCCTCTGAGTACCCGGGGCTCCAGGGTGTCAACGCGCAAAGTCGCTGCTTAATCCTCGCTCTCTCCGGATTAAAACACAAAGTTGGGAGCCGGAGGCTTCCTTCCTGGGACACCACGGGGTAGACACTCCTCCAGCCCAGCCGGCCTCCCCTCCCCATAGGGACCCTGAATGGCTCGAGCCTCTCCAGTGAGCGCTTCTTCCCAAACCCCAATCGAGTTTCAGGGACCCCCTGGAGACCAGCGACTCTGAGTAGCCGGAGTCAGGTTCCAGGCCCCCGCCGCTTCCTCCGGTATCCCGGCTCTCGGTTCGCGTCCAGCAGCCGGGGCGCGGGGCGGGGCGCGCAGGGGAGGCCGAAGCCACGCGCTATTCTTGTCGCTGTGAGCTACCGGCCTGTTATGAGCAGCATCCAATCACGCCTCCGACTGCCCGCGCTGACCCGCACCCCCCCTCCCTAATCCCCTAGGCTTTGATTTGATCCTCTGCGCGGAACAAGCTCACCCCCCATCCCGCCCCATAGCCAGTTGTCCCCTGCCCTCGCGGATGCCCGCAGAACCCGTCTTCTTCATCCACCCTCGGGAGGTCAGAGCCCTCGCCTCTACTCCCGGACGCCCCGAGCTGGGCGACATCTGCGCATCTGAGCCGTCGGAGATCCAGTATCCGCGGGAGTAGGTCCACTTGCAGCTCAGCCCTTCCAGGTGATGGTGCGCGGCCACTGTGGCCCCTGGCGCGCAGGTGTGGGCTCCCCAAACTGGGCCGGTGTGGGGGCTTTGGGCAATGCACTGGCAGCCGTGGAAACCAAACCCTGCACCTCCCGGAAGCCTCGGTGCCCTCCACCACTAGGGGCTTCTGGAAGCCGTTCCAGACCGAATTGTCTCTAAGAGGGAGACGGGGAGATCTACGAATCTGATGAAGGAGCCCCCGGCTTTAAACTGAGCAGGAAAAAAATGGGCCCCTGAGGCTCGCTCGTGGGGCCCCAGGATGCCTCAGGCCACGCCCTGCGGGCCCCAGCCCCCAGCCGGCCGCTTCCCACCCTGAGCAGCATGAGTTACTTCCTGTCTTACTGCAAAGCTCATGGCGGCGCGCTGCTCACTGGCTACCAGGCCCTGCGCGCCGAGGGCTTCCTGTGCGACGTGACTTTGGAGGCCCAGGGCAGCGAGTTCCCGGTGCACAGGTCCCTCCTCGCGTGCTCAGCGACTACTTCAGGGCCCTGTTCAAGAGCCACACCCTGGAATCCCGGGCACGCGTGATTCACCTGCACGTGCCTTTCGGCCACCGGCCTGCAGCGCCTGCTGGAACTTCATCTACACCGGCCTGGCTGCCGCTCTCCATGGACACCGTGGAGGACACGCTGGAGGCCGCCAGCTACCTTGCAGGTCACGAGCCCTGGACTGTGTGCCGCTACTTGGAGCGCCTGCTGCTCCGGAGAACTGCTGCTT
>NW_005871068.1:252561-453086 GCF_000147115.1 Myotis lucifugus | reverse complement strand
GCCCCTTCCCCGCCAAGCCAACTTTTGCAGGGGGGAAGCAGACCAGGGTCCGGGGAGGCCCGGCAAATCCCGCCACTTATTGGGTCGGGGGGGCGGCAGGGCGCCGCGAAGGCGGGTGACTGAAAGAGGTCATGGTCCCCCCAAGGAGCCAGCCCAGGGGTAGGGACGCCCGCAGCAGAGCCGGAGGAAGGAGGAGGAAGGAGAGCAGGTGGAGGAGGGAGAGGAGGAGGACGAGGACTGGGAGCTCACCCAGGGACGTGGTGGCCTTCGATGTGTACAAATCACAGCTGGCGCAGCCTCACGCAGCTCCCCGCACCGCTCCTGGGGCACAGCGTGTGCGCAGTTGGGAACTTCCTGTTCGTCCTGGGCGGGGAGAGCCCTTCAGGCGGAAGTGCCTCCTCTCCCCAGGCCGCTGGCCTGCCGGAGGTCACGGCCCGCGTGCACCGTTATGACCCGCGCTTCCACGCTTGGACGGTGGTGCCCGCGATGCGGGAGGCGCGGGCCCACTTCTGGTGCGGCGCCGTGGGCGAGGGGCTGCTGGCCGTCGGGGGCCTGGGCGCAGGCGGCGAGGCGCTGGCCTCGGTGGAGATGTACGACTTGCGCCGGGACCGCTGGACCGAGGTTGGGGCGCTGCCGCGGGCCCTGCACGGTCACGCGGGGGCCGTCGGGGACCGCGGTGTCGTGTACATCTCCGGGGGCAAGGCCGGGAGAGGCGAGGGCGGCACGAGCAGTTTGAGGGACGTGTACTCCCTGGGGCCCGGGGCCCGAGCCTGGAGCAAGAGGGCGCCTATGGGCACGGCCCGCTTTGGGCATCACATGGCCGCACTTCGAGGCGCGGTCTTTGCCTTTCTGGGGCACTACGAGCCCTTCTCTGAGATTGAGCGCTACGACCCGGGCACGGACCAGTGGACCCGGCTGCGGCCACTTCCCTACGACCGCTTCTGCTATGGGCTGGCGGTGGTGGAGGAGACGGCGCTGCTGCTGGGCGGCGTCAAGTGGCGGGACTCGCGCCAGGTGCCCACCCGCAACGTGGTGGGCTATGACCTCGACCTAGACCGCTGGGAGGACATCGACTGCGCGCTGCCTTGGGCCTGGAGCGGCCTGCAGTGCGCGGTGCTGCAGCTGCCCGAGGGTGCTGACGAGGAGAGGGAGGGCGAGACTGGAGAGAATGGAGAGGCTCCAGATGTCGTGTTGGGCTTAACGGGTTAGTGCAGTCTCAGATCCAAGGAGGAGAAAGTTGTGTCTGAGCAGGTTTACAGAGCAACGAGTGGGCTTTTCCTAAGAATGGGACTCTGGGAACTGAGTGGCTTCTGAAGGTTAAGGGGGCAAATAAGTGTTTGGCCAAAGAGGAACATTTCCCTTTAAGCTGAGAAACGGAGACAGGAGGGGTCAAAATGAAGGACATGTGAACCAGCTTCAGTGAGCTAGTGATTTCTAGAAATTCTCATAATGCTGGGCCAGGGATGGGCTTTCGAAAATAAAATATGACCCTATTTTTCTTCTCATAGGTAAGTGTTTTCCTAGGTGCTAAACAGTGATTACATTTGTGCCAAATTGCCAAAAAAGGGTACTATAAGAAGGTATACACAAGACCCAGAAAATCATTAATTATAAAGGCTGTAATAAATAGTCCAAGAAAATGGCATTATCTGAATAAACAGTGAAGGGATAGTGCCTTGGTTAAATAAGGAGAAATATGATTTTATGGTCTAGAACCCTGGTTCTGCTCTAGTTTAATATAAATATGGAACTGAGAGGGAAAAATGATCTCTACGAAAGCACCTTTTATTTTTTTTATAAAAAAACCTGGCTTACTTTTTTCTGTCCTTCATCCTTACTTACCCCTTATCTGCTTTTGCGCTGAATTTAGGCAGTTTATTGCTTTTAAGTTTTATTTCAGCAACACTTAGCCATAATAATCAGGCTCCTTTGGTTAAGTGGGACATCTAACAGAAAAAAAACTTTATTTCGTTCATCTTTTTTAAATGTTCATTCTGAAGACATGCTGTAGGTTATATTTTAAAAATACAACTTATTTTTGTGCCCCCCTCCTAATTTCCCCAAAGTATCTCAGAGAAAGAAAGAGGAGTCGGTGAAATGGTCAGTTTGCATCAAGGAAATGGGAAACCAGCTTGATTTTACAGGGGTTCAGAGAAGATGCTTATATACTGAACAGATACTTCTGGCTTGTACCACCAGTGGAGTGGCAAAGTTAGGACTCATAACTGGGGAGGGGGGCGAAGGAGTTGGGGGAAGGAGGGATGGTGGCTGTATGATTGCAAGACAAAGAAATATGGTGAGGACTCTCTGAATAAAGTAGGTGCCTTATAAGGATTCATTAAGAGCTGAATTTATTTGACTTCAGTTTACAGTGCTGCCTCTCTCCTAGATTTGAAACTAATGCAATAAAATGTACAGATATATAGTGTTAAAAGGTCTCTTTCATGCTAGGCTAGCCACAAGTCTTTTAAAATTCATTAGTTTAATTGTACCATTTAAAACAACAGAGCTGACTTTACATAAGGAAAAGCTGCTTAGTAGCAACACAGCTAGTCTTTCCATCAACTGCTTGCTGTTTACAGGGCACAGCCTGGCCACTGTATTCATGACACATCCATCAGGTACAGATATTTTTAAGCGAATGTACACATTTAGTCTAGTAAACAACAAGTCTAAATACCTGTAACAAGCACACTTCATTTTAGGACAAGAGGTTTTTTTGTTTGTTTTTTTACATATACAAAATCCCACAAATTTAATATGTGTCAATATCCATGCAGTAAATAAATGTTTTTACAAATAGGTTTTTTAAATGATAAAAATATTACACTGGACCCAAAATTCCATACAAACATGAATACATGATTTCTCATCCATTTTTGACTCAATAGAGGATTACTGAAAATGTGCTGTAGAAAGGCCACTTTCCTGTACAGTTGTGCAAAGTCTGCAAAACGATAGTGATTCAATGGTGGTTTCAAAAGCAAAGAAAAAGATCCCCGCTGTGGAGTTTTTACTTTCTCCTCTACAGCAAAAATATTCACTGGCATACATCTGAACTCTTAGTGATGAAAGTACATTCACTGAGCTGGACAGGCAACAGTATAAAGCTGATTAGAAGTAGAGTTTAGGATATAGAATAGTAAAGGAGGTTTCCTTCCTCCCGAAAAAACAGCAAATTGTGACTTGTACGTTATGCAGCCAGACACTAAAAAGCAGCACAGTCATTGTCATGCTGGGATCACTTTTAAAAAACGAGATGCTCATAAGTGGAAATATATGAAGAGGACGATTTCATAGACTTCATCCACTTTATAGAACAATTCACGAAGCCAGGAAAAAGCTCTATAAATTGTTTCTCTCACATAATGCAATGTAAAAGAACTCTGAATGGCCATCATCCTCTTGCTCCTCAGGAGAGAGGTACATTTTTATTTTGCAACATTGTTTTCTATATTATAACACACATCAACCTGTAATTAAACATATTTCATTTCCCTGCCTGAAGTATAATTCCGTAAGTTTAATTAATGGACTAGTGGGAAAATTGCAAACTAACTGGATAGTTGATTCATTTCAGTTTATACCTTGTAGTTTTTTTAAGAGTTGCAGTTTAAAAACACGAGTTTGGGCTGAAATTTTATATATATACCTGTTAGCTGCCTTTCTGGGTGAGTTAAGTGTGTTTTAAAAAATCCACTCTCAAATTCCTCTGTACACAATCAGCATATCATCACTACAAAAATAAAGGAAGATTTAAACCAAGAAAATAAAGCAGCTCTATCTTCAATTTTGGTCTTTGTTACAAAAACATCTTACAAAGCTTTGCCCTGATACACCGTTAAGTGTCCCCATATATTTGGAATAGTATTCCCATTAACCAGCTTTCACAAGTTAATAGACTATTAAGACGAATATTAGATACCTGAACTTTTCTTATGTTGATGCTCTTCTATTTTGCTTAACTCTTTTAGGCGCATCTACATTTCACAAAAATAAAACTACAGCTTACTTTGTGCAATGTTTAAGAAAATCCTCAGAACATTTTAATAAATATAAAAAAGGTTTAAATTCTTTCCCACCCGCAAGGATGTCTGCACCTGAAAAAATGTGGATTTACTTTTGAAGTCTTCTTTATATAAAATTAACTTAAAGGGAGAAAAGATGACCTTAGATAGAAAACTGCCATTTTGTATTTTTCTACTTGAAGACCACCTGTCTTCAGAATAGTCTGCAAAAGTTCATTTTAAATCATTGAAGACAGTTGTTTTTGCACATGGTAAACATAAGCTGAGCACTAATTGCATATAAAATATACAAATGCTCATTAAAGACAATGGTATTATGACCATATATGGTTTGTTTCATATAGTTTGGTAACACTGAAGTATAGCTTGTCAAGTGTCCCACACACTGACATAAAAACTACCTTATATACTTGTTCAAAGTACCAGAAGGTACCAGATGGACTGAAAACAGAATACACTTACACATGCGTTTCAATGTATGAATGAGTGTGTGTGAGAGAGGAAGTGATTACATCTACTTCAGTAGAAATACTTAATGGGTCATTTGAGGTGGTGTTTTGACAGATATCCAAGAAAAGATCGAGGTACATCTGCTTCCACTGTTGGAATTCTTTAGATGTCAAGTCTGGATTGTCTAGGACTTTATCAATAATGGCCACTTCCCCTTCTCTGGCCTGAAAAGCAAAATGATTCAACAGTTAAGATGTGGACAAACTTATGTTCAAGTTTAAGATAACAAGTTAATAGGCAAAAAATTAAAAAGCCCATAAGAAATGGCTCTGGTATATCCAAACTCAGCTATTTAGATTAAAATTCTAGTGTACTTTTTCTACCCCCAAGGTATGCCTTGTATTGCTTATTCTCTGTGGTTTAGTTTTTCTCATTTATCATCTCTACATACAGAAACCTTCCTCATTCTTTAAGATCCAGTTCAAATGCCTCTAGTTTCCTAAAGCCTTCCTTCAACAGTTGGAAAAAATGTTCTCTCCCTCATTGATGCTCCCATAACACTTTATCGCTGCCATTGAGTGGACTTACCACATTTTGTTTCGAGTTATTTTTATACTGTCTTTTCTCTCCTGCTAGGTGGTCAGTACCTATCTTTTATACGCCCAAGGAAGGGGCAGAGAAATCTAGGGAATGTTCTGCAAGAAGTGGGAAGGCACACTTCTGAACTAGCCAGACTTGAGAGGGAAAGACAACCACAGCTAAGCAGTTGTTCTGGTCCTTGGGGCCAGACAGAGACAGGAGGGCTCTGACCAAGGATGTTTTGTGTCACCCTGTGCTTGGTGAGGGGCCTATTACAATTTCAGGAACCACATACCCAGGGTTGCTTGGGCAGTCATCTTTCTCTAATTGGAGATTTCCATTTCCTGTTCATTTCCCACACTGAAAAGTATAGGGCTCTATAGTTTTTTTGTTTGTTTTGTTTTTACCAATGAGGGGCATTTCTTTTCTTTTATAACAATTAAATTTATTGGAGTGACATTGGTTAATAAGATCATATAGGTTTCATGGGTACAATTCTATGACACATCATCTGTATATTGCATTGTGTTCCCTCCACCCAAAGTCAAATCATCTTCAGAGGGGCATTTATATACAGTGTCTTTTTTTTTTATCATCTTTCTTTGCCCCAGAGAGTAGAGCACAGCATCACATAGCTGGTGACTCATCAATACTCACTAAATGGAAAAAACTCTTTTTTTTTTTGGCGGTGTGTGTGTGTGTGTGTGTGTGTGTGTGTGTGTAGCTACAGAGCATGAAAGATAGGGGTGAGGGGCTGAGAGAAAGAGGGACAGGAGCAGGTCTCTAAGATATGTGAGCCTGACCTGCTTCCAAGTGCCTGCCTAGTGTTCCGACCAGGCAGTTAACTAGTAGATCTGAACATAGGGTGAGGGGTGGAGGGTGGGCCTGTTAGGTGAGAAGGTAAAGATATCTTTGGAGTAGGATTGGTCACCAGAATTATTCTTACAAATATTATAGCTCTTTTGAAAATCTGTAATAACGTCAACAATAAAAAACTTTAAAAAATTGGTCTTAGTTACCAAAGGCCATTAGGTTGTCCCATGGATTTGCAATAGCATTTGCATGAATACCAGCTGAAAGCTAATTGATTGAAAACTTGACTGCCTGTGACAGGAAATGTTTTCAAATAATGCATTTTCTATTTTATCTTTTTGTTACTCATTTATGTTTCAAAATCACAAAACCTCAGCAACATACTATTTATCTGAAATATTTCCCAAAGGAGTCCTTTTGCTCTGTAGGATAGTTTTTTTCTCCTGTTTTTGATTTTCAAGGCTGCAGGGCCTGCTTGCAGGAGAGTTTGTGCGGAAGGCCCCCCTCCCCCCCCCACACTGAGAGTGAGAGTGTTTACTTTTTTGCCTCCTTGGACTTCCTGCCTCTCTGCTCCCCTCTCCTCCCCTCCTCCTCCCCATTTGGTGGGTGGCATAATAACAAGACCAGAGACAATGTAAGAACTTGTGGAAATGTATGCTAGGAAAATAACGTGCGAATTGGGAATTGATAGTGTAAAGAGAACAATTATAGAATTTCTACAGAGAGCATGAATCACTATGGCTTCAGGAAATAGTCCTGAACTATCACAAACCCTTTTAGCACCCACTACTGCATTCCGCACGCATGCTGTGTTCTTCTAATAGCTATATTACTTATACTACATGGCGCATTTGTCTTAGGAAAACGAAAGACAGTAATAACACCAGCCTCGCAGTTTTGGAAAAAATAATGAATCATATCTTGTTTTCTCCTAGAACGAAGTCACATAACATTTACTCAGTGCTTTGAGACGTTAATGAAAAAGTTTAGATTATTTCCTCTTTACTAATACACTTATTATGCTATAAGAACAGCTTAGCTTCAGCTTCTTCCTATTTACCTATTCCCCACCCCCTTCCCATTGTCTATTTCTTCATCTGGTAATCACCTTTGAATTCAGGAATGAATCTCCTGAAATAAATTTCTCCTTCCATTTCCTATCTTACCTTTAAAGTGCTTTTGAGAATTCTCAGCCTGTGCAGTTTTTCATTCATCACAGGATCATTACATCTCTTTATGAATGATAGCTTGTATTCCATCTTGGTTGAAATGCGATGTTCTCCCAGTGGTGACAGACTGGCTTGCTCCAATGCCCTGTATAAATCTTGCAATGAGTCTCCTAACTTTTCTCCCCTACTTTCACCTGCAATGTCCAAAAAGAGAGATAAATGAATCCAGTGTAATAAATAGTTATTCGATACTCCAGAAATCAACTAAAATATCATCTGAAAAAAAACAGGATAATGAATGATTGGAAATACACTCTATTACATTAAAAAAAAATCCCAACAAACCAACAGCTGCTAGTTACACTGAGTAAGATTAGCTCCAGGCAGCCAATTGTTTTAGGATGATCAAATAATAGGATGCTTTGACTAACAAAATATGCTCTGAGTAGCAAATCACCGTAAATATCTCGAGTCCATTATAAGTTCAAAGAATTAGAGTACAAAAGGTACACAACACAGAAACAATCCTGCACATAATTTAATATGATAAAACAATAAATATCCCTTATCATTATATTGGTAAGCATAGAAATACTGATTAATATAACTCTCCTGGTTTGGCAATAAACTGATTTTTAGATCTTTCCAGATTTCATAAAATGGAATGGCATTCATTGGAATTTATTTGATTATAAAAATCTTCCAATAGTGTGCCATCAATTATTAGGTTCAATGTGACTGCCATAATAATGTTCACCACATTGCAAGTATAGTAAATGATCATAAATTATCAATAATAATGCTTTAATTAAATAAAATACGGGAATATGTTTATATTCAAATTGAGGAATTTGGCACATACAAAGAGTCTTGTAAGTATTTGTAAGACTTGGGAAGAAAACACTCCAATGAAATATTTTTGTGAAAAAAAAAATCTTAGAGACTAGACTAATTCAGGAAAGGACCTTAGATCTATTTGAACAAGTCAAACTCCCATCCTGTTCTTTAATTGCTTGAATATTGGTGTCATATCTTTCTCAACAATGATAAACAAAGATGAACTTGACCATGGTAGAATGAACGACATTCCACATTTACTCCTTGGGCCAATACAATTAGTACTCCTCAAATAGGACTCTGGCTCTCTGTTAAAGAATTAGGGCTATATCATGTTTCCTTTAATGTTGTTCATTCTACCATAGTCCATGTGAATATTTTAGGTTTTCTGACATAGTTCAAAAAGATTCTCTGGTAATAATAATAGTTAATATTTATAGGTGCCAAGAAAGAGGTAAATGCGTAATGTTCATAATCCTTACAACAAAACTAAGAGTAGATATACTTGATTTTCACTTTATAGCAGGGAAGTACCTTGGTCAAGATCACAGTAACTGATGGAGCTAGAATTCCAACTGGGCAGTCTAGCTCCAGAATCCATAATTTTAATAAGAATTCGATACTGCCAATTTTGTTAATAATCATTTGAACTGTGTATTTAACAGTAAGTGCTAATGAATTTGTGAGACTCCCTTAAAGTGCAGCATTCTTAAATTTTTTATAGTGTACCTAAAACCACCACCAAAGCCCACAAACACAGTACCTTAACTTAAAGGGATCACCTTTAGGATTAAAAAGCCTCATTTAAGTCTCATGTTCAATTTTTGGCTCTGCTGCTGAGGTTAGCAACTATTAGTGGTAGGATCATTGAGTCCTGCCATTGGAAAGTTCCTTCCGTCCTTTTTATTATTGTTATCATCAGCACACGACATTACTAATCCCATGAATTTTAACTTCCTAATCATATATCTACATTAGAACTATAATCTAAAAATACAAACATCCCTTTAAATAACAGCTTTTCAATTCTCTGTTGGCTCATCTATGAATGTTTGCAACACCTAGAAGATTCTGATGGGCGGGTGGGTGGAGGACTATAAAAAGGAGTAACTACTTTGTGGGTTAAGAGCAAGATTGAAATGGGATAGGGAATGTTAACTGAGAATTGTTTGGAGCCAGGAAGGCACAAAATCATAAGGTCATTCAGAGTACCTAAATGGAGTTGTAAAAACAAGGATACATTTGAACAGCATAATTCCATTTCACAAAATCATAGGCCAGGAAAGGACCTTGAGGAATTATTTAGCGGTTATCATTCTTTTAGCCTCAAGGCAAGACTGTATCCAAAGCTCGATGTAATTTCATAGAGCAGAGAGTGAGAGAGAAAAGGGAGGCCTAACAGATGTGAATTATAGTAGTTTAGGTATCAGTGGCCTAATGTATTATTAGTTTCACAGTTTTTGAAAGAAGGTGGAGAAGAAAAGGGATTCAGTTTATAGTTTTAGGATTTAAGGGAGGCAGACTATTTTTACATAGTAAAGTTTTATTTACAAATAACCTTCCTCCATATTAGCTAAAACTGTAGGGAGTATATATTTTGTTTAAAAAAATTCTTACAGTTCTCTTTCTCCCCAGTTCTTAAAGTTTGTGAAATACTGGGCCAGTATGAAAATTGATTTTTTATAAAGTTTCGATGCAGTTTTAGTTTAAGAAGGATAAAAGTTACAAGCATAGCTATTAAATAAATAAAAACAGAAAGCCCCCCCCCCCCCCGCTCTTGCCATTAAGGGGGAATAAAAGCATTCAACCAAAGGACAACACAATTCCACAAGGGATCTAGTTTGAGAGATGTGAGAATAATTGAGTATAGGTTTATCTCTGGGTAGTACATTTGAACAAGAAATCACAATGAGACGGAACACAGAAACATTTCCAAGTATAGCAATGGAATAGCGTGGCCCCTATTAGAGATAAGTAAGGCCCCCTCCCCTACCCCTACACATATACACATATGCAACATCACAAGACACAGCAGTGGGATGAGGAAAGATGGATTGAGATGCCAGGCTACCACAAAATGCCACCAATCACTGAACATTTTAAGACTAGACAAAGAGTCCTTTTATTTTCAAAGGAGGGGGGTGAGGGGCAGAGTCACATTATAAATCTGATTCACTGTGCTCAACAGTCAAAACAACACAGAACTCAACATTCAAGACAAAAACAGACCTTTATTTTCTTTTATAATTTTCAATTGGTTTCCTTGATTTTTTTTCTCTCAGATGAATACCAATTAAGTCAATTGGGGCTACTGTTGCAACTGAAAATATGAAAGCACCTTTATTTTCTTCTCGTTTTGCCCTCTTCTTCTTCGTCTCCTTCTCACTTCTCTTCTGGTTTCTCTCTTTTTAAAACCCTTGCTTTTCTTCTTCTAGAAGAGGCTTGCTTTGGAAGAGCAGGCAAGCACTTGGTGAGGTCTGCTTCCTTATTGACTTTCAACATGCCAGTTCAGCCACTGGAGTGCTGGCAGAGTACCAGCTCTTTTGCAATTTGAATGAATGTTTCTGAAAGTTGGCAAAGTGTAGAACACCACATGCAAACCACAGGACATATATAGGACCCTTCAGTGATTCCTAGTGAGTAAGTATATTGCTCCTACAAAAAAATTTAATTGGTATCTAATTTATTCAGGAACTCTGGGCCTTTGCAAGAATTAATTCCATCCCATATTATATTTATATTTACAACATGTGAATTAGTTCCGTCAGGTAACAAACTTTTCTATTGCAATTTTATTAAAGCAAATGGAACATATAAAGTTTTCTTTCCTATATAAAATTTCATTGTATGATAGATTTGAGAGTCACAAGGAAGTTATTGATGAATTAACATGTTTCTGTACCAAGGGAGGGTCATTTCTGGCTGTGTCATCTGTGGCAGGGGAAAAAGAAGATCCTTTATTGTCTTATTGATACTCTAGCTACATTATGAAATATTGTGACCCTATTCCTATGTGGTAAGCACCACAGCAGTTCACTGTTTGGTGCTTTCAGGTTACATATGACCTCCTGGTAGTGATAAAGAAGAGGTCAAAGAAAAGATTAGCTAATGCAAAATAATAGTTTGTTAGAACTTTCTTGCAAATGGATTGTTAGCAGATGATAATATAGTTCTCAAATACTAAAAGGTCTTCAGTTGGTGTATTTCCTTACATTCATGCCCAGTAGTTTCCAAACATTTTGATTGTGCACACTTATTAGTTAAAACACTTCTACTTTTGATAACTTATATACATGTATTACTCTATGTTGATATGGATGTAATAAAACAGACACAGAAAAGAAAAAATGAGCTATAAAAATTGAGGACAAATTCCAATGTCTTTTCTTCCTGTACCTCAATGGCCCCATGTGTACTCTCCTTCAGAGACCTAGATTATGACTCTCCCTGAGCAGAAAACCCTCCCTCTTATTTGCATTTCCCATTCTTCTGTCTGGCACAGGGCCGCAGGTACCCAAGATTTAAGCTGAGTGATGGTTTTCTCTACTGTATACACACAGTACTCCAAAGAGGGCTCCCTGTTATGTGACTGTGCACATTTTATCACAGTCTATTATACAATTTTGTTCATGTTCCTTTAGTGAAAATTATGGAGAGCAGAACAAAAACTTGGCGACCCAAAATTTCATGCTGGTGTCTTCCCCATTTCCCCAGGACTGTAATGACAATGTTGAAAGAAAGTAAAAGATGAAAAGAAAACAAAACAAGTATACCAGCTGGGCTCTTGAAGAACCAAGTCAACATGTTTTGGAAGGGAACTGTGCTCTTTTAAAATTGGACAATGATGTCTTTCTGGAAACAGTCATTCCTTCCACAACACAGCTGGGTAATGAGCACAGAAAGCTTGGAAAAGCTAAGTCACAAGGGGCAGAGAAGGCTGGACATAGTAGCATTAGTCACCAGTCAAATGTGAGAGGCATTCGTTCTTGTACAGCCACAGAGCGCCCAAAGGCTTCCAGGCTAATGGTGTCACGTATGTGGAGCACTATTCTTGTCATGAAGGTCAATTAAACATTTGCATTGAGACAACGGGAATATTTTCTGTGAATACTAATTTACCAGTGCACCATGATGAACAACTTATTTATATGTAAGGTGATAAGTAAACTTTTAATGGATTTAATGTAGATGGGTTTAATGTTTATAGGTTTTATGCTAAAGATATTATGTATTCAGGACTTTAAACTGTAATATGAATTGTCTTATAATTACATATTAACTCTCTTATTCACGCTTTTATATAAGTCAACTAGCTATGCTTAGCATTGTAAAGCTGGGGTGGGGGACAGCTGGTTATACCAGAAAAAAACATAATATTTTAAAACTAGGCTTTTACTCATTGCTCTGTAATCACCTACCCTTTTCATTTTTAAAAGTAATTTGTTTTTTCCCTTAGTCAAAATAACAATTTCTCTGATAAAAAATTAAGTTTAATGAGGGAAAAAACCCTATTTTTAAAAAAGTACAGCTTGGGTGACTCTACCAGTATTGCTAAGTGTATTCTTAAAGAACATGTGTGGTCTATCCCTGTGTAAGAATGACCTTGTGCTTCACCAAAATCAAGTACAGCACATACTAGTGTCTGTCAGTGCCTTCTGCACAACAGTAAAGATGTGACAGAAAAGACAGAGCTGGAGATTTTTCTGTACTTCATTCTCTATGCATGTCAATTCTGCCAAATTATGTGGTTTAAGGCCACAACTACAGGACAGTGACTGAATTTCCAGGGCACTATACAGTAGTTTCTATGATGGATAGTTTCTATGATGGCAAAATCTTGGTGTCCTTGGCACTGATTTATTGACCCAAAGGAAAGGTTCTTTGAAGGACAGCCACAGACATAAATGACCAATTCTGGGTTTACCCATGGAATTTAGAAAATTTATCTAATAGACACATGGAGGTCAAGGTACCTGGTTCTTAGGCAGGGATTTATTAAGGGCACAGTTTGAAATCAAAGCTGAGAGATGATTATGTTTAAAAATCAACGTGGAGTTACTATAGTCCTTAATGAGAAAAAACGAAAATACTTCATATCATAAAATTTCACTATAACTTAAACAGAGAGGATGACCCAAGACAATCCTGCTAATATTAAATACCAACAAAATGCTTTTTGATGGATTTCTACATACCGGAACCATCATTTTTATATATATACTTAAAAACACATTAAAACGGTTAGAGCACAGAAGCAATTGTAAGGCAGATCAATGTGATTTTTATTCACAACACAAATTCCATTTGTGAGAAAGAAGCATAGATTACTTCTTTTCAGAAATATATTTACTATCAAGCATACTTAGCAAATTATTTAGCTATCTGAAAAGATCTGAAACCAATTGGTCATATTTTATTTTTAAGTAATTTATATTTTTACATGTATTCACATTATGCAATACCACACACTGCGGCGACAGGAAGAAAAAAACATTTCCAAATACAATGTTAAATTATCTGTTCATTGCACAGTATTAAATATCCATTAATTAGCATTGAAATTATTACAGAGTATCTTATCCAACTAAATAAAGGAAATTTCACATCCACTACAAAAGAAAAATAAGCAATATTGAGTCATAAGGGACCCAGTTACATAGTATTAAATAATATGTGAAGCTAGTTTGAAAGACATCCAGACAAAATACTTTTTCAAAAGTGAAAACCACAGCCTATAGATTAGGAAAATTTTACAGAAAAGAATAGCTCATGCCTGTCCTATGAGGCAACACCATTTGTATACAAGTGCCAAGAAATAAGGAAAAAGTTAGGATTTTAGCTGAGGAATCTAATAAAGCCTGGCATGAGGAATTTTCTTCGTTAGTGTCACCAAAAGCAATCTCTGTGTTGCACCTGAATACACTTTATAATAGAATAAACATAGCAAGTTTCAGAGCAGGTTGTGTATACCTTGCCTTAATAGATTACACTTAATTTAGTACAATACAGCACGTCAAGTTTTAAAAATGCAAAATACACTTAATACACAGAATTTGCTTCCTCTGCTTTGCCTTAAAGAGGCCACCAAAGAGTCCATTAAACAGCCAGGGTTTTCTAGTTATTGGAGCTGATCCCTCTCCTTTCCTGGTGTAAGGAGAACACAACTGAAATGTCACCACACAGAGCCCTTTCCCAGTCAATACCCTTCCCCTTCTGTTCTCTCACAGAAATGGCAGTTTTCTGTCACTGTGCTCCATCTTGATTGGCTTTGATCTTATGCTAGTCCCAGTGTAGAAAGCTCGAATTCTTCTTAAGAGTGGCCTGCCCCTCTTAATATCCCTTTAGGGAGGCCCCCAATCCAAAACACTTGATGATCTAAACTTTTAAACGTCTGTTTTCTGTTATAAACAGCAAGGACGAGGCCATTTTAGTTGCTTGCAAGAGGTTGATGTTGAGTCTGTGCCGTGCCGACTCTCTCCGATCTAAATTCTCTAAACATTAGCTTATCAATCTGTGAGTCCAATGGGTTGAGTGCCAACAGAAGTGGATCCGATTTGGCATGGAGAGGTTCTATCAACTCTCGCAGTGTATTAGCCTAATATGATAAAGCAGTGATACAATATGATGAAAAGACCTGCGGGTGCCATTATTTCTAAAGCACATTAGTATCTGTATTAGAAATACCATCATGCAATACCCATGAAGAGAAAGAGAAAAAAATATGGCTAGAATTGCATATGGTTTCAATACCATAATGTTTTTCTGTTGGCATGCAAATCTATTTGGCCATAAATGGGACACTTTTTGCTTTAAGCTTGGTTATTTGGAAATGCCAATCTTATGTATACAAAATAATACACAGCACAGATACATCTTTTCCCACCTCTATACTTGTATATGCATGTCTATAATTTTAATGAGAAAAGTCTGTTAAAAGTATTCTTCATACACATGTAAAATGACCAGTCTTTCAAGGAAATTACACAGTATTTCTATATGAGATCTTTCCTCAAATTCATCCAATGAAGAATTATGAGGAAAAGTTTTCTGGTCTACCTTCTATCTAACTACTCTGATATATATTTGTTAACCACGTGTTAATCGGTGAGATAAAAGAGTCAGCTAGTGTGCCTCCAATGAGGAGGTCAAATGCTAACCAACACAAAATGAAGAGAACTGAAAAACTCTAACAGGGCAATTGTGATGAAAGGGTGACTTTACAATTGAACATGAGCCACATGCCAAGGAATTAAGAAACTAGAAGAGACTAAAGTTTCTGAATGACCTGGGAAACTAAGAACAATTGGGATAAAATAAACTATAGTCTCTCTTAGTTCATTTTATTTTAGATTTTGAGGAATCCAAATACTGTCATCAGACACAAGTTTAATTTTTGTACTAGGGCAGAATTTTATCTGCAATATCCTGTAATAGCTTTTGAGTATATTAAGAAGTTACAAGGTGAGAAGGCGTGTTGTTCATTACTACCTCCCTTAGAAAATGAGAAGGGTGTGAGTAACCCATAGCACTTTATCTAGAAAAGAGAATTCAGCCTAGTTCAGAAATCAGCAGAACTAATTTTTGTTTATTATAGCATACCATTCTCTTATAGGAAAGGAGCTGGGAATAAAATAATATTCATATGTAAGTCAAATGAAACAAAAGATAATATCTAATTTTAGAGGAAATTATAATATTGGAATGCTAGCTCTGGCTTCTATCATTTTGTTTCATAAGGTCATGGAATTTCTTTTTTTCTTAATAATTTTTAATGTTGACACTATTGCAGGTGTCCCCTATTTCCACCCACCTTTGCCCACCTCTACCCTCCTTTGCCCTTCATCACATGGGGTATGCACATATGTTCTTTAGCTAATCCCTTCGCCTTCTTTATCCAATCACCTTACCCTCCTCCCCTCAGGTACTGGTCATGGAATTTGAAACAGAAAAGTCACAGGCAATCTAACCTTGGGCACAAGTTCATTTCTAAGTTTGAACTGTTCCTAATTTATCTATGCAATTCAAACATTTTGTAAGTTGTTTTGAACACATCGCTTATTTCCCCTCAGAGAAAAATGTTACATGAGTAGTTTAATTTTTAGTGCACTTAACCCATACTAAACCTGACCTAGATACCTGGTAATCAAGTCACGATTAGTTGTTTCTATAGCATGGCCGAATTCTACTCCAAGATATTGGAAGCACTTGCTCAATTGAGTGCCTTACTAAAGTGCAGGTTGGTGAGGGAAGGACTGCTATTTTCAAAATGACTACATTTAGTTCCCAAACTGTATATACAGGGTGGGACAAAAGTAGGTTTATAGTTGTTGGCATGGAAAATAATACAATAATTACTAAACAACAAGGCAAGAATAAACTGTACTTTGTGTACTCACAACTGTAAACCTCTTTTGCCCCACCATGTATTAGCATAAGAGAAGATAACTGCCCAGGGCAAGGTATCTGTTCAACTAGTAGTGATCAGGGCCACTGGCTACGAAATCTCAGGGCTGGAGGTCTGCTTGTTAAACACAGATTTCTGAGCCCTACCCCTAATCTGAATTAGATTTTCTGGGTATGGAACTCGGGACTCTGCATTTTAAGCAAACAACCTAGGTCAGTGGTCGGCAAACTGCGGTTCTCGAGCCACATGCGGCTCTTTGGCCCCTGGAGTGTGGCTCTTCCACAAAATACCACGTGCAGGCGCACACGTACAGTGCGATTGAAACTTCGTGGCCCACGCGCTGAAGTCGGTATTTTGTGGAAGAGCCACACTCAAGGGGCCAAAGAGCCGCATGTGGCTCGAGAACCGCAGTTTGCCGACCACTGACCTAGGTGATTCTTGTGCCCACTACAGTTTGAGACCTGCTTCAGGCCAGTCACATTGGGTAGGGCTAGTTGGAGTGATGCCACTTTTTGTACTACAGAGGCCTGTAGTTGGGCATGTCACATAGCATTTCATTCTTATTTCCATCACCAGTATAACCCTGTATTGCATAGCTCGAATAATTTCAATGTTTTTGCCATGGAATCCGATAGAAATATCTTGGTCTACTGAGAATACTACTAGAACAAATTCTTTACACCTATTCTTTTATGTACTATTAAGTAGTTCCTCTTTATTTTTTAATATGTTTTTATTGATTCCAGAGAGAAAGGGAGAGGGAGAGAAAGATGGAAAAATCACTGATGAGAGATAATCATTGATTGGCTGCCTCCTGCATGCCCCCTACCAGGGATTGGGCTGGCAACTTGGGCATATGCCCTGACCTGGAATTGCACCCTGACCTCCTGGTTCATAGGTCAACGCTCAACCACTAAGCAATACTGGCCAGGCTAAATAGTTCCTCTTTTTTAAAAATTAAAATTAAAATTAAAATTTATTATATAATAATGATATTTAGTGATAAGAAAATATTCAAAATACATTAAGTTAAGGAATAAGACAAGAGTATGTTAATAATATTTAAATATATTTAGCTTATATATTGCATATAAATTGTAAAAAATGATAAGAGATTGTGTGCAATAGCTAAAATGTACTCATTTAAGCTACACAATTTTATGCTATATTTTTAAAAAATCTTTATTGTTGAAAGTAGTACAGATGTCCCCTTTGTTTGTATATGTGTTTTTCTTCCATTGACTCCCTCCACCCCTCCCAGGCCTTCACCACTGTATTGTCTGTGTCCTAGATAGTTCCTCTTTATTCTTGAGGCAAACAGGACAACTATAAAGATACTTCCAGACTCATGCCCATTAAATCAACTGAATGTATTTGTGTGTGTATTCTGAATCTCAAGTATGAGCAGCATTGGCAGGCCAGGACGGTCAGATATGATGGACTAGTACATGGTTAACCTACGTGAAATTTCTAAAACACAAAAACAAACTTGCTTCATAATGACACTGTTCCATGAAAGCCTATCTTTTGTGAATCTCATATTTTTGTCTTTTACTTTTTTGCAAGTTCCTTTCTGGTTCTTAAAACTCTACCTTTCTCTACCTTCATGTTTTTGTTGGGCTTTCTAGCTCTTGACAACTTCATTTATCCCCAAATAGTAAAAATAATTCCAACTAGTTAAATTATTTATTATACTAGTAATGACAGACTAATTTGATTCCTGTTTTTTTTTAAAGAACAAGCAGAAATTGCATATACCTTAAAAAGCAAACAAGTTATATGGCTCTTGATTGTTTTCTTTTGATCAATATCCTAATTATAAAAAATATTCCCACCCGACTGGTGTGGCTCAGTATCAATGGTTAGATTCCAGGTCAGGGCACATGCCTGGATCTCAGGCTTGATCCCCAGTAAGCGGGGGTGGGGGGGTGGGGTGGTGGTGGTGGTGGTGGTGCAGGAAGCAGCTGATGGATGTTGATGTTTCTCTCTTATCAATGTTTCTATTTCTCTCTTTCTTCTCCCTTCCTCTCTCTCTCATAACAATAAAAACACATTTGAAAAATTCTCCACTTACTGCTATTGAAATAAACTTCACTGTTTACCAAGCTTTTAATCAACTGCATTTTGAAACAGCAGCAACATATCTAAGCTACCCTAAGAAAATCAGTAATATTTCTATTTGGTATTTTACTTAACAAACATTTATTGAGCTTTCTTTCATCACTGAAACCTCCAATTGTGAGGCCACCAGCCAAGTTGTATAAAAAGAAACAGCTACTGTTTCCCTGTTACTAAACCCCTATGTAATGCCATGTTGAGTCATGTACAGGATGACTTATTCCATGGATCTGCTTCCCAAGCAAGCTCTTCACAGATTGAATCCATGTAGGCCATGTTGAGGATCATGTTTCTTTCCCTTTTTGATTTATGAATTTAAAAATTCTCCCACTAAAGACTGCTCAAATAATAAGCAGGAAGAGAAATTCCAGAAATGTAAGTTTTAGAAATGTAATCTGGCTTCTAATAATGTACCTGCTAGGAATAACTGATGATCCCAAATCAAATGCCTGAGGGTTAGATTATAGGGTAAGGATGGAGGCAGAAATATTTGCAAGAGAAAATCTTTTCCTTAATGAATGAAAGAGAAGAAAATATGTGAAAATGGAAATAGGAAATCCTTAAGCCAGAATAGTACTTGGAAAGATCCCTATTTCTGTCTGAGTTTTAAGAGGAAACTGTTTCATTTATTCACTTCCATTATCAGTGAGCTTGAGGGCAAATTTAAGGGCAAAGCCACTGACTACTGGTCTTAAGCTGCTTGCAGTTAACAAAGGTCACCAACAGCAGACATCCCAGCCTATCAAAGGTAACACTTGCAGAGCTCCTGGGAGAACAGAACTGTTTTGTGTGCTTAAAAAAAACATGAAGCATATTTCTGTAACACCATTATCTGGAGCCTCTCCCTCTTCTAATGTATGTGTTCATATTTAAGTTTTTCTTTTGGAAAATAGGAGTATCTAACACCATGAATAATCGTCAGTGATACTTACTTTTCTCAGTGTAAATATTGAAAATAGGGGACTGATGCCTTTGATTCTGGATGATAAGACCAAGAGAGAGACTTGTGAATTTCGAGGGCCTCTTTTGTCATAAAGGTTGAGCTATGAGATTTTGAAAATTAGTTTATTTGCTTATTTTAAAATTTAATACCATAGAAGGAAGGAATTGACAAGTCTTTGTTTTTATTTTATGAACTAGTAAGAGTTTCATGATAAAGTATTCTTTTTCAAAATAAAGTGGTTAACTGTAAATAGTAATATAGTGCCATACTTATAGTACTTTTGGAGATCTTTTGTTAGCAATTCCAGGTAAAATAAAATATTTGATGAACTTTGTAAAACAGATAAGGAAATACTGTTTCCAGATAATTAGAATGTTGCTCTAAATTGCCAAATCACAATTCCATCCTCTGTGTATAATTCACAGGAGAGAGAGTATTTCCTTATGAAAGTAGTATCTCATCTTAATGTACCTACTGCTATACTCTGACCTTAGAGGGCCTTTAGGACTTAATTAGTTATTATGAGTATATCACACACTCTGGCTTTTTCTGTCTGCATTAAAAATGAAGGCAAACCTAAAATACACTTTAAAAGAAACATATATTAGCAACAATTGAAAAGGTCTTTTATATTTATTAGTCACAGGAATACTTGATATGTTAAGTCAATTGACCACCAGTTTATTTTCAACTAAGTGCCTATAGATATTTCAAAAAAAATGTACTATGGAATTTTGCCACATTATATTGTCGTCTCAAATGTCACCATTCAGAATTTAAAATAGAAAATGGGAGGGATTCAATTTTATAGATATGTAAAGTTCAGTAAGTATTTAATGTGCACCTACAGGTAGATATAATATATCAAATGCTTGGGATAAATATACAAAGATGATAGTCTGACCTCAAAGAGTTCATGATATAGTTGTACAACCCCTTCCCCAATTGCTGTCTTAAAATTTTATAGTTAAGAATTATCATTAAAATACTGCTCTACTTTATTAAGTACATGTATATGTATATATATACATACACATAGACAGATTCAATTATATAACTAAAATGTAAATATACAATTACCATAGTAATGTATATTATATGTAATTATACTATATGTAATTACATTAATAATGCTGTATGACTATTAATTTTAATTAAACATACATAGAAAGTAAAAATATTTGAAATTCACAGCAAATTTAAAGGAGATAAAAAATGAATGCACATATGTATGTATATATAAAATATAAAACAGCTGAGTTATTATGCTTACAATGGACTTTAAAACTGAAGGAGAATATAATATGCCACCCTAAAATATGCCACTTTGGCATCTGAATTATTTTGAGCTGAAGGTAATTAAAAAGCA
Source organism: Myotis lucifugus (assembly GCF_000147115.1). Taxonomy (NCBI): domain Eukaryota; kingdom Metazoa; phylum Chordata; class Mammalia; order Chiroptera; family Vespertilionidae; genus Myotis; species Myotis lucifugus. The sequence continues at coordinate 432,376 of NW_005871068.1, read as the reverse complement.
GCAAACACAGAAAAATCTTTGGCTGTTCCCCAGGATATAAATTTCTCCTTTTAAATTTGTTCTTCCTCTCCTCTTCCATATCAGAAGAACAACCCTTATCATTGGAGACAGAAATCTGGCATCAAGATGGGTCAGCACAAGCAAAACTTGCTAAAATAACCCTTATCTTATGTTAGTTTCCCCCATATATTTACTTTTCCACAATTTACTGACCTAGAAGCTCAAACCCCTTTCCTTATCTTATCACTTTTTCTACAATTTATTATTTTTTGTTAAAATGATATTTAGGGCTCCAAGTCTAACAGCTTATTTGGGTCTTCTTTTCTATGAAGGCTTCTGTGTACATAAAAGTTAAAATATTAACATAGAATAAAATTATATGCCTTTCCTCCTGTTAATCTTTTGTCAATTTAATTTGTGGGCCCCAGCCAAAGAACATAGACTAGAGAAAAAGTTTTTTTTTCCTTTCCTATAAAACATTTATATCAACTCTTAAACCATTCCATCCTAATTCATCCCTATATTTAAACATTTCATAGAGTTATTTTGAGATTAATAAAAGAATCTATTAAACTCCAATGAGACAACCTTCCCTGTAAATGTTTCTTTCAGCAACATGGGTGGATAAGAGTTTACTGGCAGAATGGGTTGCTGTTGCAACCTATTTTATGATTAACATTACTATTCTTATTTTAAAATAATCTCTTTAAAATTCTCATTTCTAAATGAAGTATCTTCAGAGGTAACAAACCTGAAGTCTGAGACATTAACACACTATAGGAAATAGACTTTTTATTCCCTAATACTTTAGAGATGAACAATGCATATTTTTAATTTATGAGAAATTTTAACCTCTACCACCACCTTACCTGTTTATATTTAAAGGATATAATTAAACAGGTCACATTCTGTCTGGATGATAATTGGTGTGAAGTAACTCAGTGTTGAGAACTGTCAATGGGGTGAACAGGTAAGTCATATATGACACAACACTTCATCTGTAACTATGACTGGTCTGCCAAAATGAAAAGGCAAATTGGGACCAACCACATCTAACTTGTTTTCTTGTTTTTTTTTCTTTCAATGGGTTCTTTGACCCTTCTAACCCAACTAGGACATTCTCTTTCCTACCTGATAAGCAGTTAGGAAAACTCTAAAAAGCAGTTCCAATCTTATCTGAACCTTAAACCACTTAAGTGAATGCGTGGTAAAAATGATTTTACTTCCATGACCCAACCTATTTAATTTGTCCATTGCACTTTAGCCTGAATTCTCCAAACTGGATATCCTGGTGAATAACAGATAAGGGTATTTGTACCTGGGGAATTGGGGTTATAAAGATACATGTTGTATATTCATTCCATCAGAACCTACTCATAGTAAACAAAGGACTTTGCTCTATGTCAAGTTGCTGAGTAGCAAACACCACCTGTGATCAGTAAATTTTGATGTTATGCAAATTGTGTTTTTACTGCCCAGGTTCTCTAGTAAATAGACAGTCAATGGCACAACTTTTTAATTCTTGAAAATTTGATCTAAAATAAATATTAATATAGAAGGTATTTCAAATTAACAGTAACATAGATCTTTGTGAACTTTTACTCTATGCAGTGATGGCGAACCTTTTGAGCTCGGAGTGTCAGCATTTTGAAAAACCCTAACTTAACTCTGGTGCCGTGTCACATATAGAAATTTTTTGATATTTACAACCATAGTAAAACAAAGATTTGTATTTTTGATATTTATTTTATATATTTAAATTCTATTTAACAAAGAAAAATCAACCAAAAAAATGAGTTCGCGTGTCACCTCTGACATATGTGTCATAGGTTCGCCATCACTGCTCTATAGAGTAAACCCTATGCTTATTCTAAATTCATACACTATCCTCAAAGTACTGCCATCTTGATTTCGGTGGAATTATTTTTAAAAATCATTCAGTATCAGCTTCAGTTACATGATATTCCTCCTGATGAAGTGAGGGAAAAACTGAGGTACTGATTTGCAAAAGTGAATGAAATACTACATATTTTTCAACAAAAGTACAACAGTGGGTGAGTGATTCTTCCGCTAAAAATTTATTTATTTATTTATTCTTTTAAATTTATTTTTTGTTAATCCTCACCTGAGGATATTTTTTCCACTGATTTTTTTTTTTGAGAGAGTGGAAAGGAGGGATGAGGGGGAGGGAGGAAGAGAGGGAGAAAGAGATGTGAGGGAGATACACATGGATTGGTTGCCTCCTGCAGGCGCCCCCATGGGTGGGAGGAGGGCGGGGGCCGGGACAGAACCTTCATTCTAGGTGCCTTTGACTGGAAATAGAACCTGAGACCCTTTGGTGTTCAGGATGATGTCCTAACCACTGGGAAACACCGGCCAGGGTTTGTGCTAAAATTTTAAAGACATTATTTCCTCTCATGCTGTAACATTGTTTATGATTATAGAAGCTTGAAGTAGACTTCTGCTTACTTATTCTGGCTGAGCTTACAATATTACAAAAAATTACAATATTGATTTCTCCCTTTCAATAACTTCCAAATGTTAATGCATTATTACTAAGTTCCTTGGCATACCAACCTGACATTTGGTATCATTTGCTCATTAACAACTCTGGCAAGGAGGAGCAGCTTTGGGGCCACTGCCAACTGAATTTCTTAGCAATAAAGACAACAAAAATACCTTCCCTAGCAAAGTAAATGCCAAGAAAGTTAAAAAGAAAATGTAAAATCAACATCATTAAAATGTCCATACTACCCAAAGCAATCTATAGATTTAATGCAATCCCCATTAAAATACCAACGGCATATTTCACAGACGTAGAACAAACTCTCCAAAATTTCATATGGAATAAAAAAAGACCCCAAATAGCCTCAGCAATCTTGAGAAAGAATAGCAAAGGTGGAGGGATCACAATACCAGATATAAAGCTATATTACAAAGCCACTGTTCTCAAAACTGTCTGGTATTGGCACAAGAACAGACATATAGAGCAATGGAACAGAACAGAGAACCCAGAAATTGACCCAAACCACTGTGCTCAATTAATATTTGACAAAGGAGGCAAAAGCATACAATGGAGTCAAGACAGTCTCTTCAATAAATGGTGTTGGGAAAATTGGACAAATACATGCAAAAAAATGAAACTAGACCACCAACTTACACCATACACAAAAGTAAACTTAAAATGGATAAAGGACTTAAACGTAAGACGGGAAACCATAAAAATTTTAGAGGAATCCACAGGTAGCAAAATATCAGACATATGTCATAGCAATATCTTCACCAATAGAGCTCCTAGGGCAATAGAAACTAAGGACAAAATAAAAAAAATGGGACTACTTCAAAATAAAAATGCTTTTGCACAGCAAAAGAAACCATCAACAAAACAACAAGAAAGCCCACTGCACAGGAGAGCATATTTGCCAATGTTATATCTGATAAGGGCCTAATCCCCAAAATTTATAGGGAACTCATACATCTTAACAAAAGAAAGATAATAAAAAAATGGGCAAAGGACATATAGACACTTTTCGAAAGTGGACATACAGAAGGCTAGCAGACATATGAAAACATGCTGAAAGTCACTAATCATCTGAGAGATGCAAATCAAAACGACAATAAGATACCATCTCAGACCTGTCAGAATGGCTATCATCAACAAATCAACAAACGAAAAGTGCTGGTGAGGATGTGGAGAAAAAGGAACCCTCGTGCACTGCTGGTGGGAATGCAGACTGGTGCAACCACTGTGGAAAACAGCAACTCCCATTTGACCCAGTAATCCCACTTCTAGGAATATATCCCAAGAAATCAGAAACACCAATCAGAAAGGACATATGCACCCCTATGTTCATAGCAGCACAATTTACCATAGCTAAGATTTGGAAACAGCCTAAGTGCCTATCAGCAGATGAGTGGATTAAAAATTTGGTACATCTACACAATGGAATACTATGTTGATATAAAAAAGAAAAAAACTCTTACCATTCGCAACAGCATGGATGGACATGGAGGGCATTATGCTAAGCAAAATAAGCCAGTTGGAGAAAGAGAAATATCACCTGATCTCACTCATTTGTGGAATATAATGAACAACATAAAGTGGTGAACAAAAACAGATCCAGAGACAGAGAAGCATCAAACACACCGTCAAACTTCAGAGGGAAGACAGGGGAGGGGGGGTAAGAGATCAACCAAAGGACTTGTATGCATGCATATAAGCATAACCAATGGACACAGACACTAGGGTGGTGAGGGCATGTGCTAGGGGGTGGGGGTAGCCGGAGAGAGGTCAATGGGGGAAAAAGGAGACATATGTAATATTTTATGTAATACTTTAAACAATAAAGAATTTAAAAATGAAAATGTAAGAGACGTTTGTAAGAACCTAAAACAGTACTTTAAGTGTTACTTATCAGAATTGTTTTTATTTATCTCCAATCTGTTATAAATCTAATCTCTTACCTTAATAACATTTTCATATTCTCTGTTTTTCACTCTACCATTACATCATAGACTATTCTCACAAATCCCCATTGTTAAAGCCATATATATATATATATATATATATATATATATATTAAAAAAATAACACATTAGAATACAGCTGCAATGGTGTGTATGATCTTCCAAAGATAATTCATCAGCTCTATCTGGATATGCTATAACTGGATTTATAGTTATGATGAAAGGTCTAGAATAACTTTACTCATACTGATATTGTGAGAAAGTGCAGAACTAATGTAAAAGACACTTATACTAGATTTAGACACAAACGTAAACAATCCCAATCTAGAATTAAAAGCAGCATTCTAAGATCACTGTGAAATATACATTAAATGCATTTACTACTATTTAGGAAAACTGTCACACAATTTGAAATGAAACATTGCTCCATAGTGATTGACTAAGCAATGTATATACCATATTTACACATAAACCCAGAACATGACCAAGGAAACTGTTATGATGACATTTTATTTCCTCCTTATTGTAAATTTTCAAGCACAGAACTAGAAAGCCTGTTTTCTCTTTGTGGAAAATCAATAAATAACTTCAAAAGCAGAAGCTGGAATTCTTCTTTAACCAAACAATACATTTTAATTATAGAACAGACCTTGGGGACCAAGGTCTTAGTTTTAGCCATACTAGGAATGGTTTCAGACCTTAGTTGTGTGGGTAGATCTGGTCTCCATGGCAATGTAAAAGTCAGCCTGGAAAGTAGAAAGAACTGTGGTACATTGCTCCCTCTAAAAACAGACAAGCTGAAATCAAATGTGGCTTCTGTATTTAGCATCAACAAAGGAGGAAGCTCCAGTGAACTTGTACCATACCTAACAGTTGCTATGGCAATCTCCTAAGAAAGGCGGGTCACAGATACCCACATCAATTACTACTAAAATGTCAAATAAAAAGCCAGAATATATGAGTTAAAAGTAATAACTTATTCACTAGTTCTGATATTGGTTTTCTTAAATAGGATCTAGGAGTTGAATATGCAGAAAGTGTGAGAATTTCACTAGAGTTCACTTTGGTAATAAACTTTCATTTCATACTACATACTGCATAATACAAGTGAGAAATATGAAGTTGGAATCAGATGAAAGTGTGAATGCTGCATTCTTAAATAGTTCCTTTCAGGGCACATGAATCCACTTTTCAGATTTTAAGAGGTGATAGGCATTAATGTTTTATCAAGAGAGAAAACACAGCATATCAGATTTAGCATCTGTGAGTAGGAACTGGGAAGATCAGTGTCATCTCCCAGTTTTACTCCTAAATCTGTTGCTGTTCTACATACTAAAAGATTTAAAAAATAAATAAGAAGATCTTTTAGCCAATACAAGAAAAGGCAGAAATATTTGGATTGTTCCAAAGAAGATGAATAAAGTGGAAGTTGGAAGGAAAAAGTAAAATAGCCCAGACGGTGTTGCTTAGGGGTTGAGCGTGGACCAGAAGATGATGGTTCGATTCCCAGTCAGGGCATATGCCCGGGTTGTGGGATTGATTCTCGGTGTGGGGCGTGCAGGAGGCAGCCAGTCAGTGATTCTCTCTCATCACTGATGTTTCTCTCCCTCTCCCTCTCCCTTCCTCTCTGAAATAAATAAAAATACATATTTTTAAAAAAGTAAAATAACTTTGGCCACCACATGAAATACTTTCCAAACTGATACTCTTGGGATATATATATATATATCCCAATATTAACTCCCACAAATTAACTATAAAAAGAATCATGTCAATGTATAAAATACTAAGAGCTTTGACTCAAGTGGTAAAATTGTTTCACAGCTTATACATATAATGGTACATAGTCTTTGGACACTGGTTAAATACAATTGAAAAGTGCACTAATTATAATTTTAGTAATAAAAGCTAAAGTGATGTGCAGCTTTTTGCTTTACTTGATGGAGCATATTAGTGGTGATCTTGACCTGCTATAATAAAACTTAAAATTTTTCGTTTCCTTTATATTTAATATATAGAGCAGCGGTTCTCAACCTGTGGGTCGCGACCCCTTCGGCGGTCGAACGACCCTTTCACAGGGGTCGCCTAAGACCATCCTGCATATCAGATATTTACATTACGATTCATAACAGTAGCAACATTACAGTTATGAAGTAGCAACGAAAATCATTTTATGGTTGGGTCACAACATGAGGAACTGTATTTAAAGGGCCAGAAGGTTGAGAACCACTGATATAGAGGAAAAGGAGACATTTTTGCTAAATTTTAACCTGAATTAAAATTATAGATCTGAAGGGGCAATATGTGATTGAGAGCATGCACTTTGCTGCTAGAATGTCTTTGTCTGAAACACCTACCTGCTATTAACTAGCTGGGAGTCCTGGATCATGTTATTTAAACTAAGTTTCCTCCTCTACAAGATAAGGATAACAGTATTTACCTCTTAGGATTGTTTTGAGGACTTAATGAGTTATATTATGCAAGGACCTTAAAATAGTGTCTTAGAAAAGTTAGCACTCATTAATAAAGTTAGCTATTATTTGTGATAGATTAATGTATTCAATAAACCTATAAGATTTAAACAAAACACACCATACTATAGATGTGTTGGTTTTTCCTTGGGGGAAGGCAATTCTAAAAAAATACCTTCTCTCTCTACATGAGAAAAGAAGGAAAGCTCCAGATTTATGGGCATGATTGGCCTTACACATTGCATCTCTAGTCCAGACTAGCATACCTTTATAGAGAATATAAATCATCAAAATGCCTTTCACTCAACGGAAAGGTATAGTACATAGGAATGGTAGTTTTCCTGAGGCAATAGTGACAGTAAAAGGCCAAATACATATAATTCAATCATTCCATTCAGAATGTTCTTGAATTCATATTTAAAATTATTTTATTTAAAGCTGACCAGTTCATGATGCTGTAAACCTGACTGAAATAAATTGAGATTTACTTTAGAATAGAGATAGCAAGTTAAAACATCTTCAATTTTCACTTCCTTATATAATTCAAGTTATGTTCATTGGATATATTTCACTAAATAACTGAAATATATAATAAATCATTAATATAAGTTGGCTTCTTTTTACATATCAATGGGTATTTTCCTCTTGCCATTAGATAGCTTATTTTATACACGACTGTAGCAAATTGTTCCAAAGGATTTTTTAAAAAAAGATACAAACATAAAGAGAGATATTGAAGAGTTGTTTTGAAATATAAGAGCCCTCTGTGTAGGAACCTTGCTGTCAAATCCAAAAACTTCACACATTTCAGTTTGTCATCATGGTGAACCATGTCACCTCTGAAGTATTACAGCTCTCTGATTATAGCATCTTCTCCTTCTATCTCTTCCATTATGCCTAATCTTTGATCTCATTTAGAACACAACCCCCTCCTGAATTCACTTCCTTTCCAATCTACACCACTGACTAGACCCCTTAATTCCCTTGCCTTCTTGCATATACACTACACTTACACTTTTCAATATTCAGCCTTCTACTTTCTTACTCCGGCCTGCCACTGAGCATTACTAGAGAAAAGGGTATGCCCATGATGATTGACACTGCTCTAAACTTCTGTTTTCTGCCTTTTTTTGGTCAGTCAGGACTACTTGGCAGACCTCTTATTAGTGTGTGGTTAGCTCAATTTCCAGTTCCCCATTGGGCTGCTCCAAGCTTCCACTAAATTATTTGAGACTTTCTCTACCTGTGGATCTTCCATTGAGTGGGTAACTGTTTGGCTCCACATTTTCAGAGGGGATAAAACACTTCTCATCTGAAATAGTTTCCTAACTGGTCTCCTTATCTTACTTGTATTCTCCTACACCAATACATTTTCTACACTGCTATCAGAGTGACCTTTCTAAAACTTACATCTCAATATGTCACCTTCCTACTGAGATATCCAAAGGCTCTCCATCATGTTTTTTTTTAAAAGATACAATCCCAACTTCTGAATATGGAATACTAGGACCTTCAAATTTTAGTTGTTGTATACTTTTTTTGTCTCACCTGTACCTATCTGTTACTATATGCCGTATTTCTATCAATTATTTTTTTTTCATTTTGCCCTTGCTGATGCTATTTTTTTTACTACATGGACTGTAATCCCCTTTCTTTTGCTATTTGTGAAATTTTATTTGTCCAGCTTAAATGTCATATCTTCTGGGAGGTCCTATCTGAGTTCACAAAGTAGAAATAATGAAGAACTTTTAAGTCCTTTCATGGAACGTACAATGTTCATCTTTTAAGATATTTAATATGCTGCACATTTGTTGCAAAAAATACATTTGGATGTTTTTCTCTCCCATTACATGACAAGTTTATCAATTCCGTGATTGTTTTTCTTTTAGCACTTAGCAGAGTAGATACTCAGGACATTGTGGTAGCGCCTTAAGTATTACTTGAATTAAATCACTAAAATACATTTTAATTTAATTATAATTATATGAGGTCCAAGTGAACACTGAATAAAGAATTGTACTGAACAACTGGGTAAAACACTTTAACCTCACTAGATATTTTTCAATTTTAATAATATCTAAAGTCTTTGATATGAAATGTGGCGGGAGGGAACTTTAGGAAGGTAAGTCATTGAGGTCAAAGAATGCTATTTAGGGCACTGTTATGTCAAGGAGAATGATCTAGACCTTTTATGACGTGATAGTCTATCTACTGTTAAAGGGTGTTTTCTTTGAATGCCCTAGATTGCCAAGTTAATAAATATAGCCTACAAATACTCTCTAAAGGTCTTCTGCTGACTGAGGCTGATTAGAAGGAACTACCGGTATAATAAAAAATTATCTTATCACCTTGCTACCTTGGGGAGATGTTGTAAAAGTTGCAGCCAAATTACTTGATACGGTTTTATTGCTATGTCTAAAATTTGGTCTTTTTAGAAGATTTTGAATGGCTAGGTTTCTGTACTACATGGATCAGGCAAAATAGTTATCATTATGACATAACCATTAGGTACTGTCTTAACATTTTAAAATGCCATATTACATATCTATTCATCTCTATATTTCCATAAAGTATTGAAAAACAACTAGTCAAAATTTACCCAAAGATTTGAATGATTTACCCATTTGTTCATTCCTTTCAAAACTTTTATAATACAGCATGCTTTTATTTTAATAGTCTATTTTGAAAATGGAGTTAAGATTGTTTTAATTCTAAATAAGCATCCTCCAATCACTAAAAATATCTGATTTCTGATAATATCAGTGGATCAATTAAGTGGCTTTTCTAAATATTCAGTCATCTCATTAGACACAATTATAACATGGGAATTAGTATTCTCTCCCTTTCTCAAATCTAATGGTCTCTATCACACTTTCATTTAATTGGGCACCACCTGAATTATGAGCTAATGGGGGTAATATACAAACATGTCAGATATCTGCAATTTAAGACAAGCTCTGATTTTAGAAATTGAGCAATAAATAGAATAAAAGCTTAGTAAGGTAGATAAATTGATACACAAAACTTAGGGGCAGCCTATTCCTTTTCATATCAAAAAAGGATTCCACATTGTTCTTCATTCTTTAGCCATAAGAATTATAATATTATAGACACATTTATCATTTTAACTACACTAATCTCAATTGCAAATGCAATAAAATGTTCTTGAGTTTTTAGTCATTGGTTAAATATACAACCTGTTAAAAATATCTGGTTTATGATTGCTTTTAATATCTGGTTTATGACTGCTTTAGGATGATAACCAAGCCCTGCTTAGCAAGTTTTTTTTTTTTTTTTAATCCTCACCTGAGGATACTTTTTCCATTGATTTTTAGAGAGAGTGATTTTTAGGGCGAGAGAGAAACATCGATGTGAGAAAGACACATTGTTTGCTTGCCTCTCACATATGCCCGGACCAGGCCGGGGATTAAAGCTGCAACCAAGGTACATGCCCTTGATCTGCATTTGAACCTGATACCCTTTGGTCTGTGGGCCGATGCTTTAACCACTGCACAAAACCGGCCAACGCTGCTTAACAAGCTTTTGATGATTGTAAAGAAAAACAAACTGTAATGTCTTTCTTTTTTTAAAAAAAATTTTTGTAATATATTTATTTGATCCAATATATTTAAAATATTATCATTTCGGCAAAGAATCACAATCTTTTCATGTTAATCATGAAAATGATTAATGAGACTTTACTTTTTTTTTCATGCTAAGTCTTCAAAACCTGGTGTGTATTTTATACCTTAGCACTTATCAATTGAGAATAGCTACATTTCAAGTGCTCAGTAGCTACATGTGGCTAGTGATCACTATATGAAGAGTATAGTTCTCTACCACCCCTTCTACAGACACTTAGAATCTGGGAGTTCTTTTCTTTTGAACTTTGTAGGCAATAAAGTGGCCAACCCTTTGACTACAAATAGCTCCCTACTTAGTGGAGCCCTATTTTTCTGACTCATGGTCCTATTCTTTTCCAACTATGCCACCCTGTCAATAATGACAATGCCCATGTATTAAATGCTTACCATGTGGCAGGTGCTGTGGTGAGCACTGGACAGACCTCATGAGTTATTAAACTTAAGACACAGAATGTGATAGAATAGCTTCGTATTTTGTGAAAAAAAAATGTTATTAACTGACGTAAAGCTCCTAGTCGATGTCAATCATCTCAATAGTCTAAAAAGATAGTTCTGAATATTAGTAATGCATAGGACTTCCTTAGACATTTCAGAAACTGAAGAATAATTTAATGCCAACAGCAGAAATATTATTGATGCTTAGACAGTGAATCTTTCAAGTAATTTGGCTGTCTCATTATCATTATTGGGGTGTATTTAGTAAACTCTAAAAACCTGAAAGTCATTTATAAACTCACTGCTCAAAATAATAGGTGGAATTGCTAAATTTTAGCTGGAAGTATAGAAGAATAGTTATTCCATTATCTTTTTTATTCTCCATATTATAATTGATCAGAAACCAATTTTTGGATACCCTGTCTTCTTCTTTCAACAGTATGCAGTGTTTTTTAAGCTATAAGTTCTTCAAATAGTTTTATTTAATATTTATTTAATCTTGGTTCCATACAATGAAGTAAATGCTATAAACCTTATTTATTTTTAAAGGCTAAATCTAGTTTGTTGATGTATCTCTTTTTATCTTTAGCTAGGTTAATTATTCAGTTGGGAGAGGTATTATCACTAGCTATGTGTTAAAATCTTAAGGAACATGGACAATGTAGCTCAATGCTACTTTTATTAAATCATACATTATAAAATCTTACCATGTATTCCCTGAAAATCATAATAAAAGAGAAAGCTTTCAAGAAATATCCTTGTTTTTTTTTATAGACAGGCAGCACATTTCTAGCACTGGTTACATTATAGCAAGATAATCTAATACACAAAAATACTCAGATCTCACCCCATAAGCTTTTAGAGCAGAAACTGGTAGTACAGTTTTATTTTCCAACCAAGACAATATTTTATATAAAAGAGCTTAACATGAAGAGGGTTGAATACAACTTGTTTCTATAATTTAAATCTATAATTTATAGGGGATGTGAGTTGGGTTACAATGTAGAAATAATAATACTTAGGAACCACTGAAAGAAGTTGATCAAGGAATATGGCTGATCAGAAAGAGGAATCCAGTCTAAAAAAATAAGGTATTCTTATTTTCTTACCCTTACTAGATTCTGTAAACAGCTAAGGTCTGTATGTTTCCAATATTCTAACGTGGCACATTATGGTATTTATTGAGGGATGCAAAAAGGATTAAAAATCTTGCGAACTATCCTAATGAAGTCACTTAATTTTCATAGCTCCAGTTCTCCCATTATTTGCAATATAAAAGCTGGCATATCAGTTTCTATGAAACCTTATAAAGATGAAAAAATACAATGCAATACAGCCTGAGCTCCAATACTTTTCGTTTTTAACCTATATACTGATTATAGAATGTAATGCATTAATATGAAATTAATACATATAAATAATTGCTGTGTACATTAAAACCCTGATAATTTCATGTCTCAAAAATATAAAGAAATGAGTAAAAATCTATGTGGGAATCTAACATTGAACAACAGGAAAGAACTAAGTAGCATTCTAGACATGAAGGGGACTAGAAGAAATTCTGTATTTTGTTTATGTTTTTCTAATGGTGAGGAGAGAAAACACACAGTCAGATATGGATGCTAGATCATAAGAAATATGATTTTAAAACTTCAAATACATTTTTTTTCAATGAGCAATTGTTTTTCTTAAATGAAATTCTTGTAATACAACTGTAAACTGTCCCAATTAGCGAGGGAAAGGAGATATAGCTGAAGTCAACAGAATGTTTCTTAGAAAAAGCTTTGGTTTAAGGAGGAGTTCTATAGAAGATGTGAAAAGAGGCTACTAGGAATTAGCAAGCAGAAAATAATACCAAATGCTTGTAAGAAGAGGACAGGAAGGAAATGTTCAGCTGAGACTTGTGAAAAAACTAAACATGGCGTTTTTTTTAATTAAGAAAAAGATAAAAGAAAGTAGAAGCATATGGCTTCAATATTTCAGACTTTTTCTACATGGAGAAAATTCTTCATACTAGTACATTAAAAATAATAAATGCTTCTCGATATAAGAGACTACTAAGACCCACGTTGTGGTCTCTTTGAAGCAGTAGAATAATCTTAGGAACTGAAGGATCTTTTTGAAAATTAGCTTAGGGCGACTGTCAGAATGTCTTGAACCTTACTGCTTCAAGACAGTTCTCTTATTCAAACAAAAGTCAGCGTGGGTTCTACAGAAAACACAATGATAATTCTGACATAGGTACATAGTGAAGCTTTAGAAGAGATTGTGACTGGGAGTAGTTTCATTTTAAAAATATCAACTGAAGGACCAACATGGATTCTAGACAAATTAAGCATTTTTAAATGTCATTCCCCCCCTGGACAGTATCTCTAGGTTGGGAGACAAGAGGAAAGCCATTGGCAGTGTGACTTGCATATGATGAAATTTTGCACGATTTCCATATGAATAAAGCACTGTAATATTAATTGAATGATATTACTATTAGGTGAATCCAGATAAGGGTTTTGAATGACTGAATAAAATTAACATTTAAAATTTCAGATTGTATGCTGTACAGCTCCATCATTGTTCTTTTTATCTTTAAAATGTTTTCTTTAAAGAGGTTCTTTCCTTTAATCAATAAAACAGTGAAAAACAGAAAGGATGCTTAGAATGTTGGAGGGTTATTCAACAATAGGAGGAATGATTGACATCATAGATGATAAGACAGACTCTGGACTTTCTTAACAGAATTGAATATTGCTGGGTGAAACTTGAGAGGTTAAAACAAAAATAAATAGAAATAGTTGCATAAATGCAAGTGTGGAATGCAATTTGTGACTTGCTAACATTAAAGCATTATATGAGCCAACAGCGAGTAGGTTAAGCTAACGTAACATGTAAACAAAAGTATGGTGTCCAGATCACTGTAATAGTTCCAACACACTTGGCATGGGGACAATAAAAGGAAACAAGGTGTACAGATGAGGGTAACTAGGATAGTGAATTATCTAGAACTCATGTCAGAGATTTAAAGTTAAGGTGAGTATATGCATCTAGCTCAGAAATGGGACAGCACAAATTGTTTGATAACACAATTCCATTGTATAGTTTTAGACACGTACAATGTGCAGGGCACTATGGTGAGACCAAAGATGAGGTCAATATGTGGAAGAGAACCATAAAACCTTAGAGTTACAAGAAGCCATCAGGTTCAACTTTCCTGCTAGCTTGGGAAGCCCTGACTGGTAGCTGGTTTCAGTCCTTTTTTTTAAAAATCTGCTTAGTTATATTTTTATTTGGATATAATTACATTTTATTACAATCATGCATGGGCTCAACCTTCCTTCCTTCCTTCATTTGATTCACATTGATCAAGGTCCTACTACATGTCAGGCACTGTACCAGATCCTGGGCAAACAGTGTAGAGCAGCACTATGTTGACTCCTGGGGGAGACACTTTGGTGAAAGCATGGTTAGCATTAGTCAAAGATGTGCCCTTAGAAAAGCCTCCAGCTGCTCCTGAGGATGTCAGATGTGTAGGCCGTGGACCAGTCAGCCCCTTCTTAAATACTGAGTAACAGGGAGTCCACTAAACTGACAAGGTCATTTATTCCACTTGGGGGCAAATGCAATCATTGGAATGTTTTCCCTCATATCAGTTTAAAATCAGCCTCCCTGTACCTTCTACCTGTTACAACCTCTGGAACTTCAAAGACTACCCTTATCCCTTTTCTACATGTCAGACTTTCAAATAATTGCTCTGTATTTTTTAATTCCCACTGTCAAGATGCATAATTAGAAAATTTTTAAGAAGTCAGCTTTTGTAACAATATAAGGAAGAACTTTTAAACTAGAGCTGTCCAACATGGAATGCTCTATGTGGTCAGTAAGCTTTGAGTCTGTAAAATATTCAAGCAGAATCTCAATAATTTTTTCAGATATATAAAAGGTATTTCTGTCTTAGGTGAGAGGGTGAATATTTAAAAATCTAAGTTCAACTGTGAGAGGGATAATTATTATGCACATTTACATACAGCATGATACATATTATATGCCTACTCTAATAAAAATAATCTGTCAGCTAAATTAATTCTTTACCTTAATTTAAAGAATTTAAAATGGCTTCTACAGTATTTACCAGAGAGAATCCACTTTCAGTAACACAAAGAAAAAAAGGTTTTATATATTTAAAGAAGCATTCAAAGTTAAGGGCTAATTTTTTTGTTGTTGTTAATCCTCACCCGAGGATATTTTCCCATTGATTTTTAGAGGAAGTGGAAGAGAGGGAGGGAGGGAAGGAGGGAGGGAGAGAGAGAAAGAGAGATTGGTTGCCTTTGGCCAACTGAGGTACATGCCCTTGACATGAATTGAACCTGAGACCCTTCAGGGTCTACCCACTGAAGAAAATCAGATAGGTCTAAAGCTAACTTTTGATTAGTTATTTAGCAAAGCAATTTTGGCATTTGTACAGCATTATTTTTGGAATGGTAAACATCTTTCACACCTTTCCTATCTCCAGTGCTGAGACACAATCCTTCTGATTAGGTTAATAAAAGATCATCATGAGACTTAGAACTCAGGATGCTAAATTAAAAAAAATGGCTGCCCAGCAAGTACACAGGGTGTAAAAAGATGATAGGGTACGCACACGGTGAGAGGTGGGGCTTATCACTGTTAGGATTGGCAGAAGGTCTGCATGAAAGCCACACTGATTCCAAGCTGTTCTTCCTCCCTGTTCTTTTTAGAAAAGGCATGAAAAACCTTGTGTGCTGGCATTGTTAAAGAACAAGGAGATAGCAGCTAAGATGCTTGGAGGTAAAGGTATAAACTTTAAGTTTAGTCATATTGAAGTTATAAGCTCCTTTCTCTCCCTAAAAATCCTAAAGTGAATGATTGCTTTAAAATATACATTTCATGAGTTACAGAATAGACTCTAAATTAGTCCAAATACAACAATTTAAGGAAATAATTATAGCTAAAAGAATCAATAAGATAATAGAGGAAAAAATTTGGAGGTCTTAAATAGATCTTAGACATTAAGTCAATATAGTCTATGAATGATTTATTAAAGTGAATTTATCAAAATGAATAAAACTTCAGATTCAAAATCATGGAAGAATAGGGATTAACAATGTGAAAAAAATATATGTTAAGGTTAAAATGTCCCTAAAATAGACATTCAAAATACAGTACAATTTTCTCGATTTGACACTTTGCTAATGTTAATGGCCTTTTTCTGATAATCAAATTCCATATTAGTTGTACTATAAAATCAGGAAGCATGTTTCGACCATCAAGAAATATTAATTTATGTAATGAGGTTTAAATATTAAAATTCTTTTTATGACCAATTGTCACTTTTCCATTTAAAATATATAGCAATGGGCACTTTCTTCTTATTGGATAACATATTTCTGAGAGTATTCTTCCATTAAAGGAAAAATTTCAGGGTATAATAAATTGAGCTATTAAGAGCAAATATTAGAGCTAAGACGAGAGATTATCGCTAAAGATAGGAACATCTGAGGGGCCAGGAGAATGGAATATGTGAGAATACTGCAAAATGTAAGTAAGGGAGATGGTTTAGTAGAAGGTTTAGTGTTCTCTAACTTGAAGTCAAAAGTCACAGGTAAACTCTGACCACCAGACACAATGGTTCTGAAACTCATTCCTGAATTCTGCATTCTTGATTTTGAAAGTTAGACTTGCTATGTTTTTTGGCTCTGGCTTAGCTGTTCTCACCACAGAACTTTGGGATAAGCTTGCATTATTGGAAGACCTCCATAAAGAAGGCTGGCCCAAATCCATATGACACCAAGGCATGAGGCAGGTAGGTAAGGAGCTTTTGATATGTGTGTGTGTGTGTGTGTGTGTGTGTGTGTGTGTGTGTTGTGTAACTGTGCATGCACATCCTTTGTCATTTTTTTTTCACATTTCTCCCTGCTCCATTTTTTCAAAAGATCAGTAGGTATCTGCTGCATTTTCTAGGGTGATATATGCTGGGGTTGGAGCTGGCTTCTGAGGTGACATGTGAGTTATCTCACAAGACTGTTGCTTGTATTATAAACTAAAGTCACATAAAAATATGGCAGAGGTAAAACTCTAACTGAAAACCAACTAAACCATACCATACCTTTCTACTCACATTGAGTTATAGGAAAAAGGTGTATGAGGAAAAGAAATTCATACAACAACAAGAAAGCCCACTGCATGGGAGAACATATTTGCCAATGTTATCACTGATAAGGGTTTAATCTCCAACGTTTACAGGGAGCTCATACAACTTAACAAAAGGAAGATAAACAACCCAATCAAAAAATGGGCAAAGGACCTAAATAGACACTTTTCTAAAGAAGACAGAAGAAAGGCCAAAAGACATATGAAAACATGTTCAAAGTCACTAATCATCCCAGAGATGCAAATCAAAACGACAATGTGGTACCACCTCACACCTGTCAGAATGGCTATCATCAACAAATCAACAAATGACAAGTGCTGGCAAGGATGTGGAGAAAAAGGAACCCTTGTGTACTGCTGGTGGGAATGCAGACTGGTGCAGCCACTATGGAGAACAGTATGGAGTTTCCTCAAAAAACTAAAAATGGAACTTCCATTTGACCCAGTGATCCCACTTCTAGGAATATATCCAATTAGAAAGGATATATGCACCCCTATGTTCATAGCAGCACAATTCACCGTAGCTAAGATTTGGAAACAGCCTAAGTGCCCATCAGCAGATGAGTGGATTAAAAAACTGTGGTACATCTACACAATGGAATACTACGCTGCAGCAAAAAAGAAGTTCTTACCATTTGCAACAGCATGAATGGAACTGGAGAGCATTATGCTAAGTGAAATAAGCCAGTCAGAGAAAGATAAATATCACATGATCTAACTCATTTATGGAATATAATGAACATAAACTGATGAACAAAAACAGATGTAGAGACAGAGAAGCATCGATCAGACCATCAAACCTCAGAGGGAAGGTAGGGGAGGGGAGGTAAGGGGGAGAGATCAACCAAAGGACTTATATGCAGCATATAGGCCTAACCAATGGACACAGACAACAGGGGCGTGAGGGCATGAGATGGGGGGGATGGGGGGTAATGTGGGGTAAGGACACATATGTAATAACTTAATCAATAAAAAATTAAAAAAAGAAATTCATACAATTAAATTTTAAAACCTTAACTTCTAACAAAAATTATCTCTGGAGAGTAAGGAGAGAAGGTTCCTTTTTAAGTTTATCATTGTTTTATTCGTGTATTCATTCATTTATTTGTTTGTTTAGCAACAAGCATTTTAATACTTTTCAATTAAATAACAAAAGAAAAAATGTATAGGGAAATTAAAAATTTTCAAGGTATGTTTTATGATACAATCCTAATATGTCTTAACCTACCATCTTCTGGTAGTTGGCAAACACAGGAGGTGAATTTAATATGTAGAGGGGGAAAAATAAGACTTTGTGACCTTCAACTTTCTCTGGCAAGGGTGCCCAATGTAAAAGGAGACAGAACTTAGGACAGGTTCTCATAAAATAAGCTAGAAAGTGCTCCACTGAGAAACTGACAATATGTTATTAATAATCTGAAGAAAATTGGTTTGCTTTTTTGATGTGTGAAAACAGTAACAAGTAATAGTGGAGCGGAACCCTATCATCTTTCTTGGTAAAACAAATTATAAGTCATAACTTGTCTTTCTGTACTAGTGAGGGGTTGTCATTCTTTAATGCAAGCTTTAGTTCTTATCTAGCCACATCTTCTGCTATGCAACTCTGTAGCATCAAGAATACATTCTTTTGCCTTTAAATCTGGCTTCTTTACTTATTAACATTCCTGAGATTATTTTCCTGGCTGATACAGGGTTATTTGTTATTCACTAAAGTACAGGTTGCAATTTCAACATGTTTTACAAACATCAGGATGAAGCTAGATGATGGGTGATTTCCAATGGAGGCCGCCTTCCTTCTACAAGCTGCAGATTTTTAAAAATATGTTTTTATTGATTTCAGAGAGAGGAAGGGAGAGGGAAAGAGAGATAGAAACATAAACGATGAGAGGGAATCATGTATCGGCTCCCTCCTGCACGCCCCCTACTAGGTATCGAGCCCACAACCAGGCATGCACCCTGACCAGGAACTGAACTGTGACCTACTGGTTCATGGGTTGACCACTCAACCACTGAGCCACATTGGCCGGGCCACAGGCTAAGATTTTGATAGGAAAAACAACTTCTTAGGTTTGCTGGAAGATACGGTTTCTAACAATGAACTGGTTATCTCACATGCCATATTTTTGTGGCCTTCATTTTTCAAATGGGAGTGAAATAGGCAGGAAAAGAAGGCTTTCAACAATACAGGAGGTGACTATAAGTGAGCCATAATACAAAGAGCAGTACTTCTAGTTATTAGCACTCCGGCTTTGTGGTTCCCAGTACGAAGAGGGTATGCTGAGCCCATGCAGTCCTGTCCTCCTCTTCACAAAATACCCCAAACAAAGAATTTTGCAGTGCTTTGGTTCCTATTTTTGTCACAAAATAGATAAATCAATAACTAGTTTTAACTATTATATAATTAATAAAATAGAAAACAATTGGTGGCAAAAGGGGCTAGCTACTATTTATTCATTCACTCACTCATTCACCTACTCATTTATTCATCCAATAGTGCCTGGCCTACTAGGGGCCATATACTATCTTAGGCACCAGGTGTATGAGATAGGAATAAAATCCCTGCTTTTTTAAACTTATATTCTGGCAGGTAGAGATGGAAGGTAAATCAGTAGACAATATTTGATATTATACTCAGAGTGATAAAACTGTGAAGAATATAAAACAGAGTAACATATCAGAGAATGGATAGTGATGGTGGTGGTAGTGGTGGGGGAGGGAGAATCTGGGTCAGACTTGGTTGTCAGGGTGGGACTCTCTGAGGGGAAAATATTTGAACTGAGACCTGAATGGCAAAACCTATAAATACATATTTCAATAAATATATATGATACGGTTAGTGCTATTTGGAACATAAGGTTTCTTTTGACTTCCCAAATGTCCAATGTCAAAAGGAAAAGGAGTAGTGAGTGATAAGAATGTGAAATGAGAGACATTTTTAATTGAGCTCCTAAAACAAGGCTAATATATTATGTTGAAACATACAAAATTGCTGATATTTCATCATTTTGACCTACAAAAACATTTCATTTGGTTCAATTCAATAGCCGGAGGTGAACAAAGTTAGGTCATATAGTCAGGTAAATGTTATTTAGTGAGGTGAGCCAGGACTAATTCACTACTTAAGTATTGTAATTGCCCTCTTTGCCTAAATTCAAATCTGCATAAAATCTACATAAGTTACATAATTATAAAACATTTATTGGACAGACTTACAGTGTGTCAGGTATGGAAACTGTTTTCTGGCATTACCTCATTAAATCCTCATACAACCTCATAAGTACTGGCACCACACGATTTAACAATGAAGATATTGAGGTCTAGAGGTAGAGTGACAAAACAAGAATTGGAACTGAGGAATATCTCCGCAGACTGTATAACACTGCAGAGATATGCAATTCACTCCAGAACAAACCCACCTTTGAATTTCCTATAAATAAACATTCTATGTTCTGACCACTTAGTGCTTATAGGAAAACATGCTTATTCATTTCAAAATTCAACAGTAATTATATCTAACTAGCTATATGTTCATTTATGTCATATTTATCCCCTTTTAGATATCTAGCATTTTGTTACTGCCAAGACTTAAATGATGTGATGTGGTCTGGGGTATGTGTTTTCAAAGAGTGAAACACTGAACAAATTATTTGAGGATATAACATATATAACAGGAGAGAGTCTCATGTAGATAAGCAGTTTGGTACATATCTTTTCTTTATGATCTTCAAAACAAATCAAGGTTATTCTAAACTATTCAAAATCATTCCCTTTCCCTTTCCATTTAAGCATGGGCATGTGGTGCAACCTTGGCCAATGAAATTTAGAGCTAAATCTCCCTGAAGGATCCAGGACATTTTCCTTTATCTTATAAAAAGGACTAAAGATAGGGCCTGATCTTTGGCTCTTTGGATACTATCTTATAAGAAGTGATGCTTGGAGCTGTTGGCATTACAGAAAAGTTAACTGAGAGTCCTAACACTGCAGAGATATGCAATTCACTCCAGAACAAACCCACCTTTGAATTTCCTATAAATAAACATGATAACGTTTCCTTATAACTTAACCCAGAAAATGAGGGAGGTGAGATTAAAAATCCAACCTATAAACAATATCAAAATTATGGCTAGAATGGTTAGACTCTGTATCTGATCTTTAGTGTTTTATTTCTGCCTAACAGTCTTTCTTCAAAATCAATGTGGTATTAAGAGAATATTTACTACTTTCTAGATTTTTCTGTGAATACACACACACACACACACACACACACACACACACACTAGAGGCCCAGTGCATGAAATTTGTGCACTGGGGCAGAGGTGTCCCTCAGCCGAGCCTGCATCCTCTCCAATCTGGGACCCCTCGGGGGATGTCCGACTGCCGGTTTAGGCCCAATCCAACAGGGACATCCCTCTCACAATCCGGGACTGTTGGCTCCCAACCACTCACCTGCCTGCCTGCCTGATTGCCTCTAACCGCTTCTGCCTGCTAGCCTGATCACCCCCTAACCATTCCCCTGCCAGCCTGATCGACGCCTAACTGCTCCCCTGCCAGCCCGATTGCCCCTAACTGCCCTCCCCTGCCAGCCCGATTGCCCCTAACTGCCCTCCCCTGCCAGCCTGATTGCCCCCAACTGCCTTCCCCTGCCAGCCCAGTTGCCCCCAACTACCCTCCCCTGCTGGCCCGATCTCCCCCAATTGCCCTCCCCTGCTGGCCCGATCTCCCCCAACTGCCCTCCCCTGCTTGCCTGGTTCCCCCTAACTGCCCTCCCCTGCTGGCTATCTTGTGGCTGTGGGCACCACCATCTTTGAGGACAGGACAGTAAATTAGCATATTCCCTCCTTATTGGCTGTGGGCGCCACCATCTTTAAGGGCAGGGCAGTCAATTAGTATATTTCCTCCTTATTGGCTGTGGGTGCCGCCATCTTTGAGGGCAGGACAGTTAATTAGCATATCCCCGCCTTATTGGCTGTGGGCGCCACCATCTTTGCAACGGCATGAAGGTCAATTAGCATATTCCCTCTTTATTAGATAGGATATATTTGTTATACAACAAGCCAAGAACGATGACCTTAAATTTCACAAAAGTGGCATATTTAAGGTTCTCTGCTATTCTTTCTCTAACTTTAATGAATGTCTTTTTATTCCCAATGCTTATATATCTTTTTCATCTATTCCATTTAAAGCCAAACTATAATTTAAGATATTGTTGATGATTATGCTCTTCTAAAATCTTTGTGCTTGTTCATAATTTATCTTGACAATAAATAAGACCATAAAAATACTGCAACATTTTTCTTTATTTTCAACTTGCTTCCTTTTCCCTTTAACACAATTTCATACTTTAGAAATATCTTCCCCTTGCCCACACACTTCCTACCTGAATGTTCTCAAAAATAAAATTCATGGCTTTTAGAAACTCTTCAGGAAATTACTCTAGGACTCTTTAAAATGATTGAAGAGGATTAATCTATCTTTTTCTGCACTAAATTGGTAGTCATTATCAAGCCTCTCAGCCTAGATAATTTAAGATAGTAGGCCACTGAGCTGCATATTTTATGTTACCAATGGTGTGCAAAGGATGTTAGATTAAAAAATTAACTTTAAAATACATTTCTCTGCAGATCTAAATTTGAAAACATCAATAAACATCTTGACCAGATAACCTGAGATGTATTATAGCTACCAGGTAATGGATTGTATCCACCCTCTTCCTCCCCATCCAAGCTCCCTAGGTTTTGCTTTAGATTTCTAAAACCATGCTAATAAATGTGTAAATTAAGTGAGAATACTGGTAGGTTATATCCAAGATAATAAAAAAGAGTACATTATAACTTCATCAAGTATACGGAGGCACCGAGAATGTACAAAATATCTTATGATGGCCAGGGGGGAAATCAGCAGGATCAAGGGATAAAGTTTTTGGAAACCTCATCTAAATTGCCTAGCATGGCAATGGAAAGGAAACCATTCCAGCAGACTTCAAGCTGCATTAACCAAAACAGTACTTTCATGTTATGATGGATGATTTCAGAATTAAAAAAGTTTATATTTTGTCCCCCCACTTTTGTAATTCCTTGAAACTAGCATAGGTTGACATAATTTATAATTTAATTTAACTGAAGTATTATAAGTCCCGTACCTCAGTAAGTTTCAGAACTGTTAATTGGGATAATAGGAAATTACTTGTCTTCTCCCAAATGCCAGTGAAGTAGGTCAGGATAATTAATATGCAAGCTGACTTTTCAGTCAAAGGAAAACAAGACAGGTCTCATCTGTGTAATTTTAGTACCATTCACCTTAGACTAAAATGAGTTCAGCCTGAGAAAAATCAGTATGACAGTTAAATAACTGAATTTTAAAATAAGACAAAAGGTAGTTTAATCATGAGAACACAGATTGAAGTCTGTTCTAAAGAATGCTAAATTTACTCTTCATAAGCAGGTCCAAATTGAACATCTATAAGGAAACTGAAAAAATAATCTAAGCCACAGATTTAGGTACATCTTGCTTTGTAAACTCATAAACACTATATAATATGTTATATAGAGTTAAGTTAAATATAAATGATAAGAAAGGAATTTGGTTGATGACAATTCTTCACCATTAAAGCAGAAGAAGAGAAACTGTATTTTTATGTTTTACCCCCCCCCCATTACTCTTTCTGCCCATCTACTGGACATTTTTTAATTTCTTGATAAACTGAGAAAAATGTTTGGAGTTGGAGACATGAAACTTATTTCCTCTGCAGGTCAGTACTTGATTAGTGCAGATTCACTTTAGTAGGTCAAACAGAATGCTGACCTGGAGCAGGACGGTTAGTAACACACAGCTGTTGGACTTTGATTCTAATAAGCACGGCTGCCTGCTGACCCGTGCAGTGGCATAGTGAGTGCTTCGTATTGGAGGGCATGACATACATCTGAGGCTGATGGAATGGTCACGGCTTCTTTCTCTGGTATAATTTTTACTCTGTTGACATAACGCCAAGCAACTTGATTTGAATAAGCAGCATGGAATATTTACTCCTAATGGCCAGCCCGGGGCAGTCATGAATACAACATCCCATAACTAGACCTTAGAGATTCTTTTGAAAACACATATTTTAGAGCTGATGTTTCCCAAATGAAGGGTTCATCAAATTTTACACTCCAAAATATTTGAAACAGTAATGAAGAAAAAACATCATTAGGAAGGCAAATCTATATTCCATTAAATAAGAAGCATTTTCTAGGCAAGCATGAAAAGCACTGCTTTGTTGAGGATAGTTTGAAGGACACTGGGACATCAAGTGAAAAGATCTATGGAAAAATACCCAGAAAGAAATGGGGCTGTGATAGATAGTACACGGCCACCTTTAGAGAAGCAGGGCTGACTGAAATAGCATGAACTGCCCCACAATATTGAACCATAAAGTCCAAATGTGCAATACCAAATTTACTGACATACTTCCTAGGGCTGTTCTGTGTCATCACAATTATTCCACAAAGAGAGAGTCCACTGAAAAAGATGGAAAGT
Source organism: Myotis lucifugus (assembly GCF_000147115.1). Taxonomy (NCBI): domain Eukaryota; kingdom Metazoa; phylum Chordata; class Mammalia; order Chiroptera; family Vespertilionidae; genus Myotis; species Myotis lucifugus. The sequence goes on along the minus strand of NW_005871068.1, from coordinate 407,682 downwards.
AGTACCGAACAACTGCCCACTTGAGTTATTTGGGAACCTGAAGGAAACATCCACTGACTTAAGTGTGTGTCTATATGGCTAAAATAAATCAAATCAACAAAAAAGCAAAAGAAAAAAAGAGACACTAGGAGAAAAAAATTGAAATCTGTGTACCTAGAGATGCTCTGGGGGCTACTGAGGCCTGAAGGATGAGTGAGCACAAGGGCCGGGCTTTCAGATGCTAGCACATGCTTTGTGCTTGTAGTACTGGACAAACCTGACATAGTTATAGCAGTTGTGTAGTACCTGGATGACAGTTGAAATAAAGTTTCTAACTCACCTCTAGTTAAATTTTGATAATTACCTTATTAAAAATGTTTTATCATGTTTGCCAGAACTCCTGCAGAGGCCTACCATAGTTCCTAGACATTTCTGCTACAATCTCTTCCATAATCTCTAATAAATGTTAATGTTGCAAGGGCTTGGCAGGTAATTGATGGTAATTACCTTTCTTGCACCAACCGTATACATTTTGTAATGTTCCTGATGGAGATTATGGCTAATATATACTTTACATGAAAACTGGTTTAACACATGCACTTTATTACAAGAAACTCATATTTGATGGTATAAGTCATAACTTAATTTCCACTAAATAAGGCAATAAAGAACCATCCCATAAAGGGAAGTCCACTCTATTTTCTTGTTAATAATCGCCAAAGGACCCTCATTTGAAATGAGACTCTTGGCCTGCTGTTAACCTGTGAGCTTTTAGTTATTTTCAGTTGCGATGAAGTACTTACACAAATATATCCTGTAGTCAACGTCTCATGTACTCATGAAATGGGCTGAAGGATGAAGTCTATTTGCATCCTTTAAAAAGAGTAGTCTCATGCCCTAGTAGAACCAAATTAGTAACTGTGGCTTCAGCAACAATGGCTCAGGTTATATGCACTAACTGGCCTAGACTTCATTTTGAATAAAAAGATGTAAACAGTTTTATACTATTTCTTCTATATTTTGGGGGGTATTTAATATTCAAGATTTATAGCCAGTCCTAGATTTTCTTTTTAAATAACTGAGTTATAGCTGTTTTCTTAAACTAGCCTAGGTTTCTGAACTGGTGTATTACATTAGTTATAAAAAGATGCTCGGTATTACATGGTGGATAAAGAACTTGATAACTAGTAAACATATTCTTAATTCCAACAAGACAGAGTGTTACTTAATTGACTTGTCTCTCTTAAGAGTTGATTCATATAAATTGAAATTTGTAATCAACATCCCTATTAAGAAAGTAAATGGATGCTTTTGGCAAATTGGTTTCTAGACATAAATTTGGCTAAGTTGATAGAAACACTGGTGAAATTTTTTTCTTGGAAAAACTTGGATTTTTAAATTGTGTGTGTGTGTGTGTGTGTGTGTGTGTGTGTGTGTGTTCACTTACTCTTTCAACCAAGGTTCTGTGAACACCCTCCTTGAAGCATTTATAGTTTCTTAACACAAACTTAGGGGGCAAAAACTGCGGACCAAAGGATGATGCATGCAGGTGAGAAGAAGTGGCTAAGCGGAGGAAGATAAAGAAATGAATACCATTAACCTTAAAAGGCAATAGGTAATTGGAGAAAAAAGTTATTTGCTCTAACTATGGGTATCCTAAGTTTCATCACTTATCTTTTCCCCACAAGCTACGTAAGTTCTGAAAGCAGGACACCAAGGGATACCTAACTTCCTATGTAGCAAGACCATTATTTTAAGAAAAAAGGGAAACAGAATTCTATTTTCTTAAAATAAGAAGTTTGAAAAGGTTAGGACTCTGTGTATACAGGCTAGCAATCTCCATCAACATACTTACTTTTGTCTCCTATGTTTTCCCCTGCTGCCTCCCCTTCCTCCTCCTCCTCCTCCTCTTCCTCCACCTCTGTGGGTTGCACGTCATCCTGCGGGTCACAGGCACTAACCGGCGCATTCAGACAGCAGTGGTTGAACCCGCTATCTCGAGGCAGAGTAAAACTTCGAGGCTTGCCCCCGTTTCCATTTAACACTTGCATCCTCTCGCTCTCGGCTAAGGGGTACGGCCCATAGTGATCCTGTAGGTGGCATTTCTGAGTTGGAAGGGTGGACTGCCGCCTGTGCTCTGGGGACAGGGCCGCGGAGTCAGAGAAGACAGAATCCTCCAGAGGCAGAGTCTGAAGATAGTGTAATCCTGAGCTTGTCAGGGGCGTCTCAATTAAATCCTGCCAGGAGCGGCGCTGGCTGGCTGTCTTGCGAATGGGGGACACGGCACTGCTCCCAGTCACTTCCTGACGAAACTCCTCATGAGAGGACTGAGACTGAGAGGTCTCTGTGGAGGAGAGGCGGCTGTGTTTTGCTTCCACATAAGGACTGGCGCAACTCATCTGTGGAAAGGAGCCTCAGATCAGTCTCTACAGAAATAACAGACCACTTCTATCACCAAGGAATACATCAATTTCAACTGGGTAACATGGCTAGTTGAGAGTTAGTGATTGTCAAGCTTTCACACATTTCAAAGTTAGGCCCCAGCTACCATTTCATGAGACTGAGATGCAGAGGTATTGAAATGTAACTATTTATACCAGGCTCTCATGAAATATCTGACAAATTAATGCAAAGAGTGAGTGGGAAGAGATCAACCAATGAACCTGTATGCATATATGCATGGCCCGTGGACACAGACAATGGGGTGGTAAGGACCTGGGGGAGGGGTACGGCAGCGGGCTGGAAAGGGTTAATGGGGGGTAAAGGAGAACCTATGTAATACTTTGAACAATAAAGATTAAAATTTTTTTTACAACAATGAAAGTACAAGACAATGTGAGTACATATGTAAGAACTATTCAGCAACTGAACAAATAATCCAAGGTTTTAAGATCTGTACACATTTGAAATCCTGAACAATTGTTGCCAAATTCCTATTTTCAGATTTTATGGAGCTTGGGGATGCGTGTAAGAAGAGAGACGTTGGGATGTGAAAACAAAGTGCCTATGATCAACAGAACCCTTCCTCTTCTTCACAGGTGAATGTCTGCTCCTATGGAGCTTTATTCAATTCTGGGGCATTTTCTAGAGCGTTAAAAAAGTAGGTAGCATGAGATTATACCCTGATAGGGATTAGCATTTCCCTTGAGCACAGGCATTTCAGGGTACATAAATACAAAAGAAAAATGGAATATTTTTATCCCTGAAATTTAAAGTTTGGGACTATATGTTTCAGTAAAAAGCACAGCCAAGAAAAAGAACTGGAATCAAGTGAATGCTATAAGAGACCTGCAGGAACAGTTACTGGAAAAAGCCTTATTCTAGCTCTGGGGGCTAACAGACCAGCCCAGGCCCTCTTCTGGCAGGAGAAGCCAGATTTGTTAAACATGCTAATCACAAATGGGGCAGAGGACAAGCCTGGCTGAAGGGAAAGTGCATGCTGCCCCTCAGGGTAAAGGAGAAGTTATGCGGCATTTTCTGTGGGCAGTTTATATTCTCATGCATTACTAACAATGTGAATAGTTTCCTGCTTGAAATTCACATGTTGCTGTGATTAAAGTGCTATTTGGTATAGGTGGAGTTTCCCTTTCTTCCTCTTCTATAAATATTTTAAAGGAATTATTCAGACTCTGATGTTCTAGGGACAGAGGGGAAATACGATAAAAACTATATCTTGTCACTGATTTCATTATTTCATTTCCATAGCTCATCCTTGCATTCTGTGGCACTCAGTAAACTTCAGCATTTAATAAAGAAATTTGCATACAGATAGAATGGTTCTGAATTTTCCCCACTTTTCTCTTCTTCTCCTTAGGTAAGTAACATTGTCTTCAAACATTTTATTAAAATATGGCTTCCTTTTAATTATTAGCCAAAAGTACCCATTCGTTTATTTCAGAAACATTTATCAAGCACTTAATAAGTAAGTGCCAGTGCTGAGCTAGGCCAGGAAATGTATAGATGAATAAACTGTTGTCAAAAAGTTCATAGTCCAGTCCAGTGAGCTGTGTGCAGGCCCAAATATTCTGATTTAATATGTCTGGATTGGGCCTGAACATCTGCATTTCTAAAATGTTCCAGAGGTGATTTTTATGCACAGCCAAGGTTGAGAAGGCCAAGGTCTGGAATTATATCAACATCTTGCATGGCACCTTTCTTATTGAAAATCCCCTGAACTTATATGGAGGTGGAATTAGGTTTACTGTTCTTGTCACCCAAATATAGCTTCTATTTCCTATGTGGAAGACTCAGTCCCAACATAGGCAGAATAGACTCTCATGGTACCATGATCATACAATGTATTGTCTAAAGTGGGGCACTACTGAGATACTTTCACTAATTCTGATGGGAATGAGCATAAAGTAGGATAGTCCCAAGCAATCCAGAAGTTGTTTAACCTATCTGAAGATCAAAGTATATACACAGAATAATTTACACAGGTTTAAGAGGTCTGAAGCACCATATAAACATATACATTAAATCAGACCCCATGGCTGTCTAAAAATCTAAATGCCAAAACATGTTTAACCCTTTGCACTCCGCTGTCCCCTCTCAGGGGACATTGCAGTTTATTAGTGATTACGGGGAATTGAGTTATTTCAACGCAACTTTTTGAGACATGCATGTTTCCCTGAAGTTTTATCTTGAAATGGCACAAGAAATTAAATCAAAATATCGTAAAATTACTAAGATATATACAAGAAATGTCAGCGGGTTTTGTGTCGGATTAAACAATAAACTACATATTCCCGATGTGGGACAAAGAAAACGGGACTGCATTGTGTGTTCTAACAGGAAAACACCTGGTGGCAGGCGTCAAACCACTTATTACTGTCAAACATGCACTAATCAGCCTGCAATGCATATTGGGGAGTGTTACAAAACTTATCATACTGTACAAAATTATAAACAATAAAATATTGTTTTTTTGCAAATATACATTCCTTGATGTCACCCAATTCATATAAGTCCAATATCATTATAATACGTTACTTGGTTCCAAAATTATACTAAATAATACGAGGGTCTGTAAATGCACGTTTCCGCCGCAAAGTAGCGTCGAGTAGCTGGTAGCCAATGTCCAGAATGGTTCGGAGTGCAAAGGGTTAATATAGATGTAATCGTAATTTTATGAGTTGATTCTAAAGGATATAGGTATACATTTTATTAGTGTGAAATAGATAAGGTCAATTAATTTTTTTCTAAAAAATATTTTTGTTATTTTCACAAAGGCTATTCTGACACACATAGTATGTTTTCTTAAAAAAATTAGTCATCCCTCCTCTTAAATTTTTTGGAACACTTTGAGAAGGACAGGTGTTAGTTCTCTGAATAATTGGTAACATTTATCTGTAAAGCCATCTGGTCCAGGGCAAAAATTTTACCCTTTGCGATAGCATGGATGGACCTGGAGAGCATTATGCTAAGTGAAATGAACCAGTCAGAGAAATACAAGTACCATATGATTTCATGCATATGTGGAATTTAATGAACAAACTGAACTAACGAGAAAAATAAAGATAGACTCATAGATAGAGGGCAGGCTGGCAGCTCTGGTGGTGGTGGTGGGTTTTGGGGGGTGGAGGGGTCGAGCAAAAGAAAAAAAGGAAGAACTCATGGAAATGCACAACAGTGTGGTGATTGCAGTGGGGAGGGGTGTGGGTGGAGATGGAAGAGGGTATAGAGGGTATAGGGGTAATAAAAAATAAAAATTATATTAAAATACATACATACATACATACATACATACATACATACATACATAAAACTGGTCAGATATTTATTATGCCTGGAATCTGTGGTTACTGTTTCTCTTGATTAAATATTCTTTGCATACTTCAAAAATTTCCCTTATTGCCTTTAGACTCCCTATTTTCTTTCCCCTAAGAAGCTGAGGTCTAACATGCAATTCACCACATATCTTTTTTTTATAAACATACAAAGGGATGTTTTAGGTCAAAGAATCTGATGCTGTTTATATTCCTGTTGGTAACTTACAGAGGGAGGCCGCGGGTATGTATCATAGGGTGGTGGAGGACTGTCCTGTTTGGGTGTTGATGGAGTATCTGCTTCTTCCTTGTCACTCTCACTCCAGTAATCTGAAAATTCACACACATAGATATATCAACATCCTACTAGATGTTTCTAGACATATTTTCAGGAACACACAATACCAGCTAACAGAAGGAAGTTTACATTCTACATATAAACCCTGCTCCCCAGCACCCCTTACCCCAGGCCACCAACTTTTATTTTCACCTGGGTTCTGAGAATGAAGGAAGTGTACAATTAATTAATTCCAACCTCCTTTTAAAGCAAGCAATTGTACAAAACCACAATTTTAAGGAGTTAAGAAAAAGACATCGCATAAGCCAAATCAAGTTTAGGGTATTTGAGGTTCCAGACCAAATTATTCTGTAGCTTCAATTAATGAATTACATCACACGATGCCCCTTTAAAATGTACCATTTTATCCTAAAGATGAACGTTCAAAGAAAAGTAATACATATATTGCTGTAGATCTCTATAGACATAAACATCTCCAAAAATAATGTTCTTAGTTCTCTTTTCTGGCTTCAATTCACTGGTTATCTAACAATCACTGTTTCCAGAGTCATGCTGACATAAATCTCTATAACACCACACTCCCACCTCTACTGGGAAATACATGGCAAAACCTGATTCCTGCCAAATGCAAAAGGGCAAATCTGCTGATGTGGGCTGCAAACTCCAAACTTCTAGAACTACTTAAAAGGGTAGAAAATGTAAGCGGCTCGACAAAGTGACTTGGCTGACCTCAGGCAAGAGAGAAGGGGGAAAATTCTAAGAGCTATATTAGTTGAATACATAAAATACAGCAAAAGGGCAATAATAAGAATCTGTTCCACAAATAACATCTCAACCAACCTGTCATTGCTGGGTTAATTCTTTATCTGATTTACAAGGGAAAACCCAGAAGTATTAGCCATATGAATTTCAGATGATAAAAGAAGTGAAAAGGTATTAAAACAAATGTTTCCTTATTCTAATGAAACTCTAAATCACAAAAGAACCATCAGAAGGCTTGACTAATATTCAGATTTCTGTGATAAATCATGGCATATATATATTAAATATATTTTTTTATTGATTTCAGAGAGGAAGGGAGAGGGAGAGAGACAGAAACATCAATGATGAGAGAGAATCATTGATCAGCTGCCTCCCGCACGCCCCCAACTGGGGATTGAGCCCACAACCCGGGCATGTGCCCCTGACCGTAATTGAACCTGGGACCTTTCAGTCTGCAGTCCGACGCTCTATCTACTGAGCCAAACCAGCCAGGGCCATGGCATATATTTTTACAGGATCCCTCTCCACCTAGCAATTCTCATATTTTAGTATTGTTACATGTTTCTTGTGCTGCTGATTAATATTAGTAAGTACAGCTAACATTTATTGAGTACTTACTATATGCTGAATAGAAAGTGGTAGAACTAGGATTTCAACTAATAACTTGCCTTGCTCTAAACCTCAGAGGGCTAAGTCACTGGGACTTTTTGTGTATCACACACTGCGGGTGTATATCCACACTCCTTTAAGCCCCCTCCTCCTGCTGCTTTATAAGTCTGGCTACTGTGAATAGAAATTCTTTAGCAATGGAGGTTATTATATTTAGTCCTAAAAATACAAGGACTCTGAACATTCTATTCCAACTGTAATAATTTCCTTTGAGTAAAAGATAAGCAAAGACTATTTAATCTAAATCTGCTGTCTGTTTTTTACATTGGATCACACCAGTGAAGGTCAGAGTACTAAGACTCCTGCAAATACAAACTGACAGAAATGGACCCAGCAAACACTGGTGAGAAAACCATGAGCTATATACTTGAGCAGCTGTAGGTTCAATTCTTGGCTATAACACTTACCATTTTTGTGCTCTTGTGATGGTTACTTAACCTTTCGGAGTCTGTTTTGTCCTCTATAAAACAGGGCTAATAATAACTGCCTTTCAGAGTTGGTGTGTGTGTGTGTGTGTGTGTGTGTGTGTGTGTAGGTAGGTATTAAATAAGGTAATATATATCAAGAACCTTTGAACCTGAAAGCACTCAATAAATATTAGTTAGGACTCCTGGTCCACTTTGCACTTTGTAGGTAGCATGCCAGGACAGTCTGACCCAGATCACTTACGAGATAAAAGCCTGGTGTTCATCTTCTTAGATATTAGTTTTTTCTTATAGCAAGTTCTAGCCCCAAAAAGCGAATTTTAGAACTCTGGGGCCTGGGCTGGGTAATTTTGTGGGATCTTGAAATACTACCTGGAAGTCACTGCTGGAGATGAAGGGACTTTGTGGAGATGATGCACCTCCTCCACATCCCACCCCTAAGCAGTGGACTTGCCAAGATCCCTCTGCTTTTACCCTCCCCACTATTCCCAGAAACTGGCACCTCTGCTGAGTTTCTCTCTGACCTTTGCACCTTTGGGGTTTCAAAGAGTCAGCACCTCAAGTGGCTCTTATCAGCACACTGAGAAGAAAATGATCACAATTTTATCTATAGCTATCACTACAAGTGACATATTTTTGAAAGAGTCTCTTTCTAATTTCCCCCCAGCTAAATTAGGAAGAACTTTAGTCCACTATTTGATGTAATTCTTGGTTTACTAAAAAGCACCATCAATCTAAAGTTTTCTTGGGTTGCCTAAGAAAAGTCTGAAATACCACTTTGCAAATTAACTTCATTTCTTATACTAAGCTGTATGACTTTGAGAGATCAGTGCCAGAGATCAGGCTACATAGAAGTTTTAGGTAGGCTTTTTTTGGGTTTGTGTAGAAAATTACAAGCACACTCTTGCTCAGAGACTGAAACTAGTCTTATTTTCATTCTAAGAGCAAATTAATTATTTTTTCTGATCTCTCTACTTAGCAGAAAATAGATGGATACTTTAATGTCTCTTTCAGTGAATTCAATTTATAAGTAAGTAATCATGAATAAACAGTGCCATCACTAGAACAGGAAAATTTCTACATTACTTCTCATGCTGATAGAAAAGGATAATTTGAACAAAAATTGACTTTTTCATCTAGAACTATCAAAGAAATACAATATATTACATTCATTTTTATGTAATTAAAGCTCTGAAAAGACCTAATATGCAATTGAAAAGAATGTGTTATGAATGTCTAACTTGAAGCGGGAAAAATATAGACAAATGATTAGCAGGTAATTTGCCAAATTGTGATCTTGGCAGAATTTAGTGTAACCCTGTTTTCTCTAAGTACAATGACAAATAATGAAAGAGAACCTCACATCCTTTACACACCTGTAGCTAAAGACAGTAATTCACTAAATTGTATTTCAGTCAATGAAAGAGTCATGTCTAAGTGCACTGGGTATTTAAGCAGATACGGTGTTTGGCAGTTATTCCATTGCATCATTGTGAAATATTCCCAATCCTCAACAGCTATATTTTGTATGAAGTTTAACTTTGGTACTGAGAATGGCACTCAGTAGATGTCAAATAACTGTACAGAAGTGTGGAGTAGACACATGCATTCAGTAGTTTTCTATATAGAATACTACTAATGCAGAGGTAGAAGGTCTATGTTTCTGAGTTATGTTAGAGTGCCTGAGGAAGGTACACTCTAGGTGGAAATCCAGATTATTTCAGATTCCAGTTGCACTGCATTACCAAGACAGACTTGAACTCTTAGCTTCTGCATATTATTGTCTACCATACTCCAGTGGGCACTAAAATATATACTCACATGAGAGACCAGGGCAGCATGAATACATGAAATTAAAACTTTTTTGAGCCTGTATGTATAATATAACTTACCAGTTCTTTCATCTATAATGAAATTTGGTCATATAATACCATTACAAAAAAATTCACCAAAATCAAGACCATGCTCAGCTTTAAAGTAATGCCCAGTAATAACATACAGAAGTTAAGCCTGAAAATCCAAGCTTCTATATTCACACAAATTGACTTGTTTCAAAGATTCATTTTACTATCAGTACATTTCCCTAACTTCTAATTCTTCCATCTTAAAAAGATCAGAAATAAATCTATATGCATCTTTAGAGAACAGTTTTATGCCACTTAAATAAATTTGAAAAGAAATGTTTATATTTTTTAGCACTCTCACCACAATTTTAAGTCTATAAATGAAGTTGAAGCATGAAAGTTGAGGAATAATACTTTTTTAAATTAAAAAAAATTATTGTATTTATTGGGGTGACATTGGTTAATATAAAATTATATAGGTTTCAGGTATACAATTTTATAATACATCCTCTGTGTCTTTTATTGTATGTTCACCAGCCCAAGTCAAGTCTTCTTCCATCTCCATTTATCCCACCTATATTCTCTTCTATCTCCCCCCAACCCCTCTAGAATATCACTGTACTGCTGTCTGTATTGAATAAACTTTTAACAGTGAAGAAGTGTGGCTCAATAACTGGCCTGGCATTCTTTGTCCTGGCTGGGGTTTGCCTGTGCACACTGATTTGATGAAGATAGCTTCCACATTATTTGTTGAAGTATATATGCTGATTCCACTGCAGGGATGTTTTATTTTGTTATTTCCTTGACTCTACATTTTTCTCATCCTGAGAGAACCAGTTTAGATAATAGAGCCAACAGAAAGCCTTTCCCCCCCGCTCCCCATCTAAAAGGGGTCTCTCCAGTGTCATAACCATGAAACTTGATTACATTTTATTTTCTGTATTGTATGAAGAATGTCCTTTCTACTAGAATTCAATGTAATTTCAGGCATGATGAGTGCCTATTTCACCTTGATATAATAAGAGTGCTACCTAGTGGGAGGCCTTACACAGAAACACTTAATATTGAATAAAAATATCTTCTCTCCTTCTCCACCGCCGACTTTCTGATCACTTTCTCCAGCAAGTATTTCTTCATTAATCTTATCCCCTTCTCAGGCTTTAAAATTTTTTGCACCTCCTTAGCAAATTTTAATCAGTTGTATATTATGCAAAAATTAGCACTGATTTACTTTATATTGCTGTTTAATTTTTCTTAAGCAATTTCAAGTGTGTATTTTTGAGATCCTCAACAAGATGATAAATTCCCATTGGCAAGAACCATGTGTTGCTATTTCTTCTAAATCTCCTGCCCTATCTTCTTACCCTGCACCTCTTTACCCACCCCCTTCTCTCACCCTGTGGCTCTAAACCAGGGGTTGGTAAACTACAGCCTGGAGGCCAATGAGGAGCTCTGCATGTTTTTTATAGGGGCCTGTGAAATAAGAATGGGTTTTACATTTTTAAATGGTTAAAAAACAGTAAAAGAAGAATATCTTTCGAAAGGTAAAAAATGATATGAAATTCAATCCTAGTGTCAACAAATAAAACTTGATTGGAGCACAGCCATGCCCCTGCACATGCTTACAGCTGCTTTCGTACTGCAACAGCAGAGTTGAGTAGTTGTGACAGAATCTTTATGGCCTGCAAAGCCTAAAATATTTACTATTTCGCTCTTTACAGAAAGTTTGCTGACTCCTGCTCTAAACGTTTGTTAACAGATAAGTTTAAGGATCTGATTATCTCTCTTAGATCTCTCTAACCTTTAGTTTTCAGGTGTTTTGAAAAGTTTTGGCTGTGGTTTTTACTCTGAGAGGAAATAAAAGGCTTTTAGAATCTCCACATCAACAAACAGGCTATACCCACTGAACACACAACTAGAACTATGTTTGTATATGTATCAGTCTGTGGAATTCTTTCAACTTTAGGATGTCTCAGAATTTTCAAAAAACTAAGCTTCCAAGCGATATATAGCAAATACTCTGGGAAATGTGATGCCACTTCAGAGTGGTGACCACAGCTTTCGTTAAGATTTCAGTTCTGCATAATGACATTGTGGTTCATAAATCTGAGGTCATTACCAAGGCAAATTCCATAAAAATCATAGAGTTACACAGTAACAGAACTGAAGAACATAACCAAATGTGATAATTTATAGAAGAGATGATTCGTCTGAGCTCTTAGCATAAAAAGTCACTTAAATGTCTATGTGATTATTAGAAAAAAAAACAACTAAAGAGCTAGAATTGGGTCAATATACAGAATCAATTACAGACATTTTAATTTTTAATATTTTTTCTTTCATGGGAAGTAGACTGAGGGAGTTGGTAACAAACAGAATAGAACTTCATATTTGCTGCTCCAAAAATTTTAGTGTTTATTCCCTATCTGTTTAACTTATTAAACTTACCTATACGAGGCTATGGTTTGGATTCCAAGTACTCAGAAGAGAAATAACAAAAAACTAACATATGCATTTTCTGTCAAATGATAGCAGTGAATCACTACAGAATAACAGCAAGAAAAAAAAAACAATGGAAGAAAAAGTATTCCTTTACCTTGTTCTTGCTTAATCCTCTCTCTTTCTGCATATCCTGCAGTCAGCATATTGATTCTGTTAAGCCATCTGAAAAAAATATTAAAACCAGAAGTATTGTGACTTAATTTCTTATGTTTCTTAGAAATATTTATTTTAAGATGCCTAAGAATATATGGAATAATCTTACATAAAAGATGCGTTCTTTGCTACTCTTGACACATGGAGACTTCAAATAGTTATAATTTGCTGTAGTGCAAATTGCTCCCACACCAAAGGTGCTATTTTAATAAAAAAGTCTTGGGAAAACCTATTAATGTCTGCAACGTAAAGGATTTTGAGATGAACAAAACCCTATTAACTCTGTTATTCCAATGTAGAAGCATTCCAACTAATTCTGTTTTGTTTCTTCAGAAGAAATGCTCCTTTAGAGACACTTAAACAATATCAGATATAAGTTGCTCTAATAAGGAAAAAAGTTGTGGACCTTGACCGTCAAAATAAATTTCACTATGAACTACTGTTGATGAAGCTCTTTTAAGTTTAATGATCCAAAGGGAAACACATCTTGGGAGTACTTCAGACATTTGTCTCAAAGTACAAGGGTATTAGGTTTTTCAAAGACAAAATGAGCCTATACAAATTTAACCTCTGCTTAGATCCTGAAAATTTATTTCCATGAACAATAGTAACTTAAAAATGAATCTTAGTTCTCCCCAACTGGTGTGTCTCAGTGGTTGGGTGTCAACCCATAAACCAGGTCACGGTCAAGGCACATGCCTAGGTTGTGCCCAGTCTCCAGAAGGGGGTGTGCAGGAGGCAGCCAATCGATGATTCTCTCTCATCATTGATGTTTCTATCTCTCCTTTTCCCTTTCTCTCTCTGAAATCAATAAAAACACTAACAAAATAAATCTTAGTTCTTTTCTCTTTCAGTAGTGCTGCTGTTGCCAATGTAGGGGACTGCCTGAAATAAATCACTGTTTCAACTTCCATCTTTTGTTCCACCAGGCCTCTCCCTGTGTTCATTATTCCAACTGTTTACACTGTATCAGATTAGCAAATCACAAAATCTTTAAGCTGATCTGACAATTTCCCATTGGTTATTATGAGCTATGGTCCATATACTTTCCAAAATCAGAAATTAAGTAAGAATCCACCTTGCAAATTAGCTTGAGTAAGTTTGGAGTCACTAGTATGGCTAACATCATTCAATTGTGGAATAATCTGATTGAAATACATTTCTAAGAAAAAGTTGTGTTTGAGAACTTTTTCTCCTAGCAGGTTATCTCCACTGTTAAGTGGAAGATGACATTCTTTAAAGTGACTCATATAATGCATCATTTATACTAAATGGTGTTAAATGTGCATCAGATACTTAGAATACCTTGAAAAGGGAGGAAAGTTGTGTTCTTAATAGACAAAATCACACCCATGGCAATTTAAGTTTTAATTTTATGAGTAAGTCACTTAAAGCCCAACTTTATTTTGACAAAACCTACAATGTAATTATCACCTCAAGTATGTTTGGAAAGTTAATAAGGGATTAGAGCAAAATAGAATAAAATAAAGATTGATCAAATGAATTCAACAGCATGGTATACACACACCATACTTCAGAAAATTATAAACTATAAGTCAAAAAGTTAACATCATGACAAGTAACCTTTTAAAAATGATGTAATCATTAGTAAAAGGTCAAAATTAAAATCTAGTCTATAGGTCATTTGAAGGGTTTGAATTTGTACTACAAGGCAAATCTTAGCACTCTTAGGAAAAATTGCTCCGGGACTTTTTGGGTGAAAATGAAGATTATACCACTAGAGGACTATTTATTATTAAATTTTAATTTAGTACCTCATATTTACTACTTTTTAAAATATCACTGAAATGTCATTTTATCAGAAGTCTAAAGAACAATAGGTCTTTATAAAATGAATCAGGAAACAAAAAGAGGATTCCTTAATTGTTCAGTTCTACATTTATTAAGTATCTGCTATATGCTGCATAATGAGTTATGGGGGTACAAATATGAATAAGACATACTTTTTGCCTTCAATGAGCTCCAGAATTGCTACATTTCATAAAACAATTGAAAAATTAAACTACTTTTACAAATAAAATTGCTGGTCATAATAAACACTATTTAGAAAGTATGTAGATGAACTTAGGTCCCAATAAGCTGAGCAATACACAAATGTTGGTACAATCTTAGATAAACTTGTCCTTAAGACCTTGTCTAGAAGCATCTAACATATATGTGTTGCAGTTATGATTTTCTATTTACAGGCTCTTATGAACAACAGATATATATGCAATAAATAAGTCAAGAAATGTTTATTCTGAGCCTATGTGTGCCAGATACTATTCGAGGCACTAAGAAAATAGATAAACAAAACAAAGCGTTTGCCTTCATGTTTATATCTTAGGAGAAAGACAATACTCAGGTATACAAATAAACATATGTCAAGTAGTAGCAAGTGTATTAAAAAAACACAAGCTAAAAAATTAGAATGTCAAAATGCCAGGGATAGGGGGAGGCTGTTGTTTTAAAATAAGGTGGTCAGGGGTTCAAGTACTGAATATAGAATATTTTCAAACACAATCATGGGGAAGTTCTTTAATATTATATCTAAGTTCAGTACCTTACCATATCATCGGTGCTAAAATATAAGAAGATATAGGTAAGGGGATATTGCATCTACAGTGAACAACCCAATGAGGTTGTCAATAGCTGACAGAGAATAATGTATCTAGAGAGAAAAAAGAGTAAGAACCATGGGAAAAATGTAGAAATAATAACCAAATAGAAGTTAGTGAGTCCTCACAAGTACAAGGACATATGTGCTGACATGAGAAATATATAAGCCAAATGAATTCAGTAACTAAGTCTCAGAACACTTGAGAAACAAGATGTTTTGCTTTTTTCCCCCACAGACTTCACACAAAATGGAAATACTTTTGTAATGCTTCAATACTCATTTCTTTTTTAAAAATATGTTTTTATTGATTTCAGAGAGAGGAAAGGAGAAGGAGAGAGATAGAAACATCAATGATGTGAATAAACATTTTTTAATTTTGAAAACAAGGAGAAAACCTCTAAAATTCTGGTTGCCTAGCTTGAGATTTCAGGAAGGATAATGTATTAATTAAGAGAACATTATGGAAACTACTTGAAAGGCTCAGTTCTCTTATCAATAATGAAAGATTTTATCAACCATCTTCAATACCTTTCTTTACCATTTCCTTGTATTCATACCCTTGCTTTGGAAAAACCATGCCTGTACTTCCAGTGTCAAAGAACAAGATTAATAAGACTCTAAATTATACTCTCCAAAACAAAGGAAAATGGACAGATAAATAAAAAAGCACATTAAGTGTTCATTTAGTGTGTTCAAGCACATTTTTTAAACTGCACAATTTTGTGGTTAAAATATTTGGATACCAAGTTTTTAGAGACACACAAAGAAAGGTAAATGGGGCAAGAGCCTAAAGTATATAAAAGGAATCTATATTGCGAGTGAATATTTTATAGCACTTACAATTTAGTAGGCCTTTATGTATGATTATTTGCTCCTCGTAAAAGTCTTATTGGTGAAAATGGTTATTATCTCCATTTTTAAAAAGGGTTAATACCTGGCATAGAGAGGTTAAGTTCTATGTCCAAGGTCACAGAATAGTAAGTAGGAGAGCTGGGCTTTGGACAGTCTGGTTCCAAAGTCTATGCTCTTGACCGCTTTATATAACCACCTTAACTGTCTGCATATATATATAATATGTTCTACCTGTTGAAGACCTAGAGAGGGAAATATTGCCATCTTCAATCCAATTTTTATATATCTAGAAAAGGGAAAGGTGAAAGGATCAAATTCATAAAAGCTAAAGTAGAAACACAAAGCGGAATGTTATAAATGATGGAAAAAATATATAGAGATTTTTTTCTCAGAGCCATCAAATAACCATGTAGCCATCTAATCATTTGGCTGTATAATCCTGTCCAGCGATAGAAGAAAGGTGTCAGAAAGAAATACAAATTTTGCTTAAGCATTAATTATTGAGATAGATATTCTGTCATAAATACTCAAACCTAGGAAAGTCAGCTTTTTTGTGTCTGGATATCTTTTTCCCCCCACCTAGGAGTAAATTTGAAGACCTATTCTTGAAATGGACTTTAACAAATATTTTCTGCCCTCGCCTGTTTGGCTCAGAGGATGGAGCATCAGCCCGCAGACTGAAAGGTCGCAGGTTCGATTCTGGTCAAGAGTATATACCTTGGTTGCAGGTTCCATCCCTGGCCGTAGTTGGGTGTTGCAAGAGGCAACTAATTGATGTATCTCTCTCACATGGGTGTTTTTCTCTGTCTCTCCCCCTCCCTTCTACTCTCTCTGAAAATCAATGGGGAAAATGTCCTCGGGTGAGGAGTAACAACAATAAAAAAATAATAAAATTTAAAAAATCTTATTAGCGGTGTTTTGTTTTTGTTTGTTTTTTGCCTATAGATGGATTCTGGCATATTTTTGGTAAACTTGACAGTCAATGATTTTACTTTGACTTTTTAATGCTGTCCTTTATTAGGTTGCTACATTTTATTTTAAACTTGGTTGATCTAGAAACTTCAGTGACATTATCTAAATATTAATGTGGAAAACTTAGAATTCTAAGCCTTACTAACTTCGTAATTATTTTGAAATTTAAGTACACTTTACCTGTTCATATCATCAAGATGCTCAGCAGCAAAATAAAAGCTTTTGATTTTAGGATGACAGGCTTTGAATGCACTGTGAAAGAAAATAAAGTACATTTATTTTATTTCAAATTGAGAAATAGATTAGAACATAATCATTTTAATGGGTAAAATTACCTCAACAATCTAACCTGAGCTCACATATATAATGCTTCTGCCATGATGACAGAAATCAGTAAAAAATCCAATTTTCTGCCCACAAAATGCTTTCTTATTACCTCAATTTGAAAGCATTAGACAAGCAGCCTATAATTTAAAAGCTAGAAAAAGTTTAAAAAGCTTTCCCTTTTCTCCTTCTCCCAAAATGAAATGAACTTACTATTTCTTGCGACATTCACTGGCTCTATCAATTTTAAATTCAGGCAGACTGATGAATCCTTCTGCTTTTTCATCCTAAAAAGGTAACACTCTTGTTTAGGATATTATATACAAAGGTTTGAAGCTGATACTATATAACTACGCTTTAAATATCTATAGTGATAAATCTGTCCATTTAATTCTTAAATTTGACATTTTAGAGATTAGAATTCCACTCTTATCTGTTACATTCCATTAAACTAAAGGTATATTATGGACATTTTGAATATTATAAATTAAAATATATACAGAGATCATCCGAAGGACTTGTATGCATGCATATAAGCATAACCAATGGACACAAGACACTGGGGGGTAAGGGAGGCCAGGGAAGGTCAAGGGGAGAAAAAAAAAGGAGACATATGTAATACTCTTTATAATACTTTAAGCAACAAAAATATATATATCCAGAAAAAATTTTACATCTTTTTTACATTAAAATGAAGACAGAAATTTTTTTAAAGCATACACATCTTATTTAATAACATTGAAATGTTTCTAAGTAATTTTCTAATCTGATGCATATAAACTATTACAACACATACAATAACTTTAGTCCACATTTGCAATTCATAATTATCTATGATTTTTAATGCTCAGATGTAAACCATAGGTAAGTTTACTAACTCAATTCCTTTTCTGCCTCCAAAAAAATCTCTCATCAAACCTAAATTAAATAACTATTTTATGTATTCAATATTTTACAAATGAAATAGGTTAATTTAATCTTCAAATATCTGACTTGGTTATATATGCTATTTGTAAAGGTTATTTTTCACTTGAAAAATTAAATGAAATCTATAAAATCCTCCTATATTTAATGAGGGATGAAAAAACAAGACAGAAGTATTATCCAAAATCTTACATTAGATACAAATGATCCCAACTATGCTAACACTGACTTTGGCTAAACCCTTGCGTGTTGCTGTCCCTTTCATGCTCATGACCAAGCTCTTCAGACTTTTATTCTCCTGAACTTTGATCCATGCTGTACCAGTTCATTCCTTCTTATATTTCAAGTCTGAGTGAGATTAAATCCTCATTTACTATTTCAAAGAAAAACCAAACTTTCAATTCTTTTACTGTGTGTGTTTGTACATATGTTAAACTTTAAAAATTGATATTACTGATAGTGACTAAAATGTTTGTGTTATTAAAAAAGCAATATTATAACTTTCTCAATATTTGAGTTTTTTTCTTCAAATCTTAGGGTAAATACAATAGTCTCAAATCTCTTTTTTTCAACTTTGATTTTCCTTGTTACCCTGATGTCTTTAATGTAAAATGTTTAAATGTTTAACAATTTAAAGTATTTTGGGGGTAGTTATTATCTTCTCATAATGATAAGACAAGGAACTTTTATATTACTCCTAAAAATGTCATACAAGTGTATTTCTTGGAATGTATTCTATGGAATTATTCACTCACCTCTTACAAGGCTAACACAGTAACAATACCTCTCTGACTGAAATTTAGCTACTGTTCAAGAAAAAGGGGCCATAATTTTTTAATCACTTTAACTGTGAAAGATAGAATATAATTTATCACACAGCAGACAAATCTACAGGTGACCTTAAAATAAAAAGAGACATAGAAAACACTATATTTTGATAAAGCTTGATTGGTGTATACACACACACACACACACACACACACACACTAGAGGCTCAGTGCAGAAAAATTTGTGCGCTTGGGAGGGTCCCTCAGCCCGGCCTGTGCCCTCTTGCAGTCTGGGACCCCTTGGGGGATGACCACCTGCTGTCTTAGGCCCGCTCCCCGGGGGATTGGGCCTAAGCTGGCAGTCAGACATCCCTCTGGCAGCTTGGGAGCCCTCGGGGGATGTCCATTTGCTAGCGGGGAGCAGGCCTAGCTGCAGTCGGACATCCTTAGCGCTGCTGAAGAGGCGGGAGAGGCTCCCGCCACCACCACTGTACTGGCAGCCATCACCCTGGCTTGTGGTTGAGCAGAGCTCTCCCTGTGGGAGCACACTGACCACCAGGGGGCGGCTCCTGCATTGAGCATCTGGCCCCTGGTGGTTAGTGTGTGTCATAGTGACCAGTGATTCCCAGTCGCTCTGCTGTTAGGGTCAATTTGCATATTACCCTTTTATTATATAGGAGAGAGGCCTGGTGCATGGGTGGGGGCTGGCTGGTTTGCCCTGAAGGGTGTCCCAGATCAGGGTGGGGGTCCCGCTGGGGTGGCTGGCCAGCCTGGGTGAGGGGCTGAGGGCCGTTTTTACACTGGCCACACCCCCTTCAGGGTGGGGATCCCCACTGGGGTGCCTGGCCAGCCTGGGTGAGAGGCTGATGACTGTTTTCAGGTTGGCCACACCCCCTTCAGGGTAGGGGTCCCCGCTGGGGTGCCTGGCCAGCCTGGGTGAGGGGCTGATGGCTGTTTGCAGGCTCGCCACAGCACCTTCAGGGTGGGGGTCCCCGCTGGGGTGCCTGGCCAGCCTGGGTGAGGGGCTGATGGCTGTTTGCAGGCTGGCCACAGCACCTTCAGGGTGGGGGTCCCCACTGGGGTGCCTGGCCAGCCTGGGTGAGGGGCTGAGGGCCATTTTTAGGCTGGCCACACCCCCTTCACGGTGGAGGGCCCTGCTGGAATCCATGGCCAGTCTGGGTGAGGGGTTGATGGCTCTTTGCAGGCTGGCCAAGACCCCCAGCAGGGACCCTCACCCCATGAGGGTGTGGCCATCCTGGGTGAGGGGCTGATGGCTGTTTGCAGGCTGCAGCCCCTTCAGGGTAGGGGTCCCCGCTGGGGTGCCTGGCCAGCCTGGGTGAGGGGCTGATGGCTGTTTGCAGGCTGGCCACAGCCCCCAGCCCCCCAAGCTCCCAGTGGAGGCTGGCTGTAAGCAGGTATCTGGGATTTATTTAGCTTCTATAATTGAAACTTTGTTGCCTTTTGTGGAGGCCACAGCCGGCCGAGGCAGGGAGGAAGCCTGGCTTCCTCCATCGCCGGGGCAACCAAGCCTCCTGCTTGCTCCAGCTCTGTGGCTGCCGGCCGCCATTTTGGTTGGGTTAATTTGCATACAGTTGCTCTGATCGGCTGGTGGGCGTGGCTTGGGTGTAGCGAAGGTACGGTCAATTAGCATCTTTGTCTATTAGTGTAGATATATATAAATAAAATGTAGGTAAAATTATGGTCTGTTTAGTATATCTAAAATAAGACACACATAATTATGTGATTGCCAGAAAGAATATTAAAAGTAAAGTAAATAATCAAATCCTTCTATATAGGTAATAGAGATATTTATATTAAATAGCAAGATAGTAATTCAAGATTTCAAAAATGAAATATGTCAATTTAAAAAAATATTACTAATTGTATATGTTTATTGAGTACTTAGTATGTACCAAGCATTGGTGTAAGTGTACTAATTCTTTTCATCCATATGAGAGCTCAGTGACCTAGGCACTATTATTATTCCCTTTTTTGCAGAAATGGAAACTGGGGCACAGTAACTCAGGCAGTGTTAAGTCTACTCTCTTAAACATAACCTAATATAATATAAAATAACATCATAACAGCCTGTCTAGGGAACACAAAATTCTCTATATACTGGATGTTATAATCATAGGCATAATAATTTTAGACTACATTTCAAAAATCAATCTTTGAATGCAAATTGAATAATATTTTAACAGTATTCATATAAGTCTATTTAGCCACTATATTTCATTAAACCATGTACATTTTTTGAGAAAACAAGTTAACAATAGAAAATATTTTAAAAAATCTTAATAAGGTGAACTGATAGATGGCTATGGCAAATGAATCAAAGAAAATGTAGTAGTGTAAAGGGAATAGCAATGAGTAAGTTATATTCTTGTATATCTGTTGTGATATATGATAGATTGTGATGTAATTATTCTGGATATAAATTTGTTTACTGCAAATGAGTCAGGAAATCATAAAAAACAATTTAAATGTATTATATACACACCCCAGTTGTGCCAAATAGAATGAATACTTGCAGATTTTCAAAACACGTCTACCAGTTCATTTTTAAAAGAAAAACTGAAATAAATTCTGGTGATACTAATCTATTAAAATTACTAAAGGACATCCTCACTTCTCCAGAAAAAAATTTTAAACTTCGAACAAAACAAGACATTTAAAAGTCTATATCAAATTTACATATGTAATCATTTAAATTAAGCTACTGCTTTAATTGACTTGGTATTTTTAATTAGATATACAAAACTACTTTATCTGGTTTTCAGATTTGTAGCTTCATTAGAAAAAAATGACACAGCTATCTTTAAAGAACCCCAAAATGCAACTATTCTAAGAAGTCTTTAAATATTTTCTTATGAAAAATAACTAGCAGAAATCTCCTGAATTTAGCCTTAAGGTCATTACATGATTTTAAAATATAAGTTTCAAAACGGTGATTCTTTTGGTTAAAGATAGAGAATGGATGGGTAAACAAAATATGCTTTGTCTTACCTCCTCATTAATATACCAATATAGAGATGCATCCTTAAGGACAAACCAATATTTCTTCCATTTCTGTGAAAAATAACTCTTTGCATCTTTCTTCTTCCAGAGCCAGCCCTCACAGTCACCACGGCCGAGATCTTTGCAAGAAATTCGTCTTTTGCTCTTGCCAGCTAGAGGACCTAAAGATAATAGTGGGTAAAATTTTTCTTTAAATTTTATACAGGTTTGCAGGTAGAAGATTAATTTATAGATCTCAAAAAATCAGTCTGGGCACTTAACCTTAAAAATTCTTATTTTCACATTGCATTAGAATAAAAATATGAAAATCTTTAATATCATTTCTCCCATATAAGTGACATACAATTTAATCACAAATGAGTAATTTGATCTAAGATTGCAGGGAAGTAGGTGGAAGTTACACTTGCCTCCTCCCAGGACCAAATTGAAATTATAACTAAATTATAGAAAAAAGCAACCTGAATAACCCACTGAAGACTAGTTATCCTTATAACTAAGGATTTACAAAAGAAGCCACATCCAGACAGGTAGGAAGGGCAGATATATGAAAAGGGCTGGCCTTGTACCCACATGTGGTGGTTGAGAATCTAGAGGATTTCTCAGGTGCAAAGGTTCCCCCCTGAGGAGCGAGGTGTCTCAACCCCATGCCAGGCTCCACAGCCTGAAGCACCAGTGCAGGGAAGAGTGTTCCACAGAACATCTGCTATGAAAATCAGTGGGGATTTCACCTGCCAGGTTAAGACCTGAGACTGCTAATATCCAGGTGCACTCTTAAAAGGTCAGCTTACAAAATCTCGTTCACAGGCACTCACCCTGGACAGAACTACCTAATACACAGAAACAAATAAAGAGAGGCAGCCAAAATGGGGAGGCAAAGAAACATGCCCCATATGAAAGATCAGGAGATATATACAGAAAGAGAACTAAAAGAAATGGAGGAAAGCAATCTACAAGATACAGAATTCAAAACAATTGTTATAAGAAAACTCATTAGGGAAAGACTGCATGAACTCAGTGATAACTTAAACGAAGAGATAGTAAGCATAAAAAAAGACGCAGAAACCACAAAAAAGAACCAGTCAGAAATGAAGAATACAATAACTGAAATAAAGAACACACTAGAAGGTATCAATGGCAGGTTACATAAAGCAGAGGATCAAATCAGCAATTTGGAAGACAAGGTAGCAGAAAACACCCAATCAGAAATTGATTGCATTTTTATACACCAATAATGAACTATCAGAAAGGGAAACTAACCCCCCTGCCCCCCCAAAAAAAACACTACCTCCAAAAAAACACCAAAAAACAAACAAACAAAAAAATCCCATTTACAATTGCATCAAAAAATTCCTAAAAATAAATTTAACTAAGTAACAGACCTGTACTCAGAAAATTATAAGACAAAAAAGGAAGAAGATACAAATAAATGGAAGCATATACTGTGCTCATGGAGGGGAAGAATTAACATCATTAAAATGTCCATACTACCCAAAGCAAGCTACAGATTAAAAAATTCCTATCAAAATATCAATGGCATTTTTTTTACCAGAACTAGAACACATAATGCAAAAATTTATATGAAACCACAAAACACCCCCAATAGCAACAGCAATGCTGAGAAAGAAAAAGGAGGAGGTAACACTACCTGACATCAAACTATACTACAAGGTTATAGTAATGAAAACAGCATGGTACTGGCATACAACACACATACGTAGTTCAATGAAACAGAATACAGAGCCAGAAATAAACCCACACCTGCATGTTCAGTTAATCTATAACAAAGGAGGCAAGAACATACAATGGGGTAAAGACAGTGTAATCAATAAATGATGTTTGGAAAATTGAACAGATACATGTGGAAAATGAAACTAGACCACCTTCCTACACCAGATACAAGAATAAACTTAAAATGGATTGAAAACTTAAGTTTAAGACTTGAAACCATAATACTCATAGATGAAAGCATAGCCAGTGAACTCTCTGACATTTCCCTTAGCAATATTTTTTTCAGTGTACCTCTCCAGGCAAGGTTAACAAAATAAGAAAAAATAAACAAACTGGACTATATATAACTAAAGAAGTTTTTGCACAACAAAATAAGCCATCAACAAAACAAAAAGACAATGTCCTGAGTGATAGAATAAATATGACAATGATATATCTGATAAGTGAATATTCAAAATTTATAAGGAACTCATACAATTCAACACTAAAAAAACCCTAGCAATCCAATAAAAAATGGGCAGAATATCTGAATAGACACTTCTCCAGAGAGGACATACAGATGGCCAAGAGACATATAAAAAGACACTCAACATTACTAATCATCAGAGAAATACAAATTAAAATCACAATGAAATATCACCTCACACCTGTCAGAATGGCTACCATCAAGTAATCAACAAACACCAAGTGCTAGTAAAGGATGTGGAGAAAAGAAAACCCTAGTACTAGTACACTGCTGGTGGGAATGCAGACTGGTGCAGTGACTGTGGAAAGCAGTATGGAGATTCTTCAAAAAATTAAAAATGGAACTGCCATTTGACCCAGTGATCCCACTTCTGGGAATATATCCTAAGAATACCAAAATACAAATCAGAAAGAATATGTACACTCCCATGTTCAAAGCAGCATTATTTACAATAGCTAAGATATAGAAACTGCCCAAGTACCCATCAGTAGATGAGTGGATAAAAAAAGCTGTGGTACCTTTACACAATGGAATACTATGCAGCTGTAAAAAAGAAGGATTTCTTACCCTTTGAGACAGCATGGATGGACCTGGAAAGTATTATACTAAGCAAAATAAGCCAGTCAGAGAAAGAGAAATATCACATGATCTCACTTAAATATGGAATCTAATGAACAAAATAAACTGATAAACAAAATAGAGCCAGAGACATTGAAGCATGGAACAGACTGACAGGTCTCAGAGGGAAGGAGAGGAGGCAGGAAGAGGTTAAGCAAATAACTTATATGCATATGTGCATAGCCCATGGACACGGATAATAGTGTGGTGAAGGCCTGGGGTGGGGCGGGAGCCAGGTAGAGGGAGGGCATGGGAAAATGGGGGACATCTGTAATACTTTCAACAATAAAAATAAGTTTAAAAAATTAAAAAATGGAACTGCTTTATGATCCAGAAATCGCACTTCTGGGAATATATATAAAGAAATCCAAAACACTGATTTGAGAGGATATATGCACCCCTGTATTCATTACAGTGTTATTTAAAATAGCTAATATATGGAAGCAACCAAGTGCCCATCAATAGAAGAGTGGATAAAAATGTGGTGGCACATATACACAATGGAATATTACTTGCCCATAAAAAAGAATAAAAGCTTACCCTTGCAACAGCATCAATGGACCTACAGGGTATTATGCTAAGTGAAATAAGTCAGTCAGAGAAAGAGACATACCATATGATTTCATCTACAGGGTGGGCAAAAGTAGGTTTGTAGTTGCATTGTGACATTCTTTTGAGTTAATAAAGCTATTATAATAATAACAATAACCCGCATGTCTTTTTCCATATGCACAACTGTAAACCCACGTTTGCCCACACCTGTTTATGTGAAATCCAAAGAGCAAAATGAATAAAGAAACTAAATAGAAACAGACTCATAGATATAGAGAACATTTTGATGTTGCCACAGGGGAGGGGGTTATGGGGCTGGGTGAAAAAGACGAAGGGATTAAGAACTACAAATTGATAGTCACAAAACAGTCATGGGGATATAATGTACATCATAGGGAATACAGTCAGTAATATTGTAACAACTATGTACAGTGCCAGATGGGAACTTGAAATATTGGGGGGACCACTTTGTAAAAGTATATGATTGTCTAACCACTATGCTGTACATGTGAAACTAATACAAAATAATACTCTATGTAAAATGCAATTAAAAATAAATTAAAAATATAAAATTAAAACCAAAAAAGAAGTGTGTAACCCCAGGATGAAAACGTGTTGAGACCATTCTTTTCAAAAGGCACCTTGTATCACAATTGACCTGAAGGAGAAGCTGGTCTCAGCAGCGTTTGCTAAGGGGCTGTGCTCTTCTAAACCACACTGGTCTCAGGCAAGCGAGGATGGGTGAAGTGCGCTGGGTATCATCACAGTGCAAACCACGCAGGTATATGTTTCATTTCATTTCCTTTTCTTACCTTTGTTTTTCTTCTTTGATTTATGCTGCAGGGAGGACTGCTGAAATGTCTGAAATCAAAGACAGGGAAGAATGTTATCTGATAGGGTGCCGTCTGGAGCACCATCGTGGTGTGCAGAACTCTCAGGACCTGAATGTTGACTCTGAAACCTGGTCAGAGAAATCACTTTCTTTTTCCAAAGTCTCAAAAAAAAAATTCATGCATATCATGCCATTCAATTTTCTTATCTCCTGGAAAGCAGAAGGGGATATTATCATTGTCCTTATTTTGTAGCGGAGAAAGCGGGGCACCAAACAGTGGTGAAACTAAGGGCTCTTATATGTGCACAGCCTTACATTATACCTCTTTTTTTTCTCTTTTTTTTAAAAAAATATATTTTATTGATTTTTTACAGAGAGGAAGGGAGAGGGACAGAGAGAAACAACGATGAGAGAGAAACATTGATCAGCTGCCTCCCGCACACCCCCCACTGGGGATGTGCCCGCAACCAAGGCACATGCCCCTGACCAGAATCGAACCCGGGACCCTTCAGTCCACAGGCCGACGCTCTATCCACTGAGCCAAACCGGTTAGGGCCATTATACCTCTTAAGAGGGTTTATTGTGCTTTCCCAGGCAATATCTCATTTGATTCTCACAAAAATCTTATTAAGTAAGCAGGCAAATATTATTTTTTGTTCCTTAGAAGTTTATTCTATTACACACGCCACCATCACCTACTGAGCTCCTAGGTACTCTCCTTGGTCACTAAATATTTCAGCACTTGGATCATTATTTTAACCTCACACCTACTTCTCTCACTATTATCGGTGACTAATCTTCATGTAGGGGATGCCAGCACCTTGGCTCCTCAGTCCCTCATCTCCAATGATCTTTATTTTATCGAATATGCTTAAGATAACATACGGTCATGGCAGTGGAGAGCCAAGGAGTGGTGTCACGATCCAAGCCATGACCGTATGTTATCTTAAGCATATTCGAACCACTACCTCCATTATTTGTTTTTCATAGTCTAATAACCCCAACTCAGCAATTTTTAGAAAATGTTCCTTTGAGGTATTCAATTCATTGACATCACTACACTTTTGTGCCTTTCTCTTCTTCCACTTGGTTTCCATAGGACATCGCTACAGTAATTCCCTTGAATCATGCTCCCAGCATTCCTTGCCTGGCTAAACAACCATCTCAGTAAAATCTGTCTATCTGTTTACTCCATGCTAAATGCCAGAGCAGCTTAATTTCTTAATAGAAAAACCCACAACTGCATTGACTGCTCTAGTCTTCAACTAAATCACTGGTTCCAGTCAGTCTACTAAGCTATATTGTTTATTGGTGTAATAAGGTTAATTATGTTCATATGATTAGCTAGGTAACAGAGTACAGAGATATCATGTGTAATTTTAATTCACAGAAAATCCTTCAAATGAATTTCAGGTAGTGGGTTCTTCTTTTTCTTTACAAAGGTATTTCTATGAGGCAATTGAAGTTTGTTCACATAAAATTCGCTAGTCTTGGTTTTATATAATACATTTGTATTCTGTGATATACTTTCTTATTTAGAATCTTTGCTCATAAAATAACAGAGTAATACTCTACTTTCATAATAGGTTTCTTGCATTTGTATGTGGTTAACATAATTTTCATGAATATAATATTATGAATGGATACTAGTCCTAAAGATAAGGATCAGATCATTTGCTGCCATACAGTGTAACCCATAAATAATCACCCATGTATCAAAGCAATATGTGTGTGAGTGCACACACGTGTGTGTGAAAAACTTGGCAGGATCCATGGTTAAAGAAATTTACAACTTTGGAGAGAAAGCATAAAAGATAAAACACATTATACTGTGTTGATTTTCTTGAGTGTACTTTATTTCAAAATAACTCAAATAATAACTCAGGCTAGTGTGCTTAAGTATAGTTAATTTACATATAGTTATTTTCCCTAAATTGTTTGGCTGTAAAATTACTGATTGGGTTTCTTTTTTCCTTTTGTGTTTCTGCAAGTAACATTATGATTTTACAGTTCATTATTTTTAAAAATGACAAAGATGGGGGTGGTTTGTTTTTAGGAAGCTACATGGATAACAGACAGCTTGAAATAATTGAGTTATATAATATACCTCCTATGCATTTTGCATGCTATTCTTTAAAACCTGGAAGTCTACTTTAAACTCTACACTAAAACATATTTTATGCTCTCCAGGTTTTCTTTTTAATAGGATTATCTTTTCTTTCCTTATAAATATATTCTCATACTAATTGTTATTACAGAGTATAATCAGTGTACATATTGTTGAAACCTAAGAACTAGGCACAAAATATAGATTTAGCCATCATTCAAAGAAGCAAAGCCTTAGATGTCTTTTGTAAATATCATAAATATTACAATGCAATTATCTTAAAAGAGATTTCATTATTTTTCTAAGTGATGTAACATTTTCTAAAATGAAAGTTATAATTGAATTATATTAATTAAAATCATATAATTGAATTATATGCTTTTGAAAGTAATAGGAAAAACAATGAAAACTATAGTCAAGGAAATAGGTTTTTGTGCAGAAAAGAGTTACTATTGCAGGCCTGAAACTACTATCTTACAAGGGCCTGCTTGCAAGGTGAATCCTTGGCTGACATCTGGAAAGTTAGCTAGTAAACAGTTCTCATCTGGAAAGTTGGCTAGTAAACAGTTCTCTATCCTATATAATAAAAGACTATTATGCTAAGTGTCTAACCCAGCTGTGGGCAAACTATGGCCTGCGGGCCGGATCCGGCCCATTTGAAATGAATAAAACTAAAAAAAAAAAAAGACCGTACCCTTTTATGTAATGATGTTTACTTTGAATTTATATTAGTTCACACAAACACTCCATCCATGCTTTTGTTCTGGCCCTCCGGTCAGTTTAGACCCATTGTGCCCTCGAGCCAAAAAGTTTGCCCCCCCCCGGGTCTCCCACTTATTTGTATCTCGAGACACATATATGACTCGCACTGACCTCCAGGGGGCAGACACACGGACCGGTAGGTTAGCTTGCTGCTGTGTCCAGCCAATCTGGACTGGGCGAGACAGGCCAGACATGTCCTGGATCCCTCCCTCAGTCCCTCCCTGCCCGGCCAATCTCCTGCAGTCCCTCCCCGGCCTCTAAAATATTTCTCCTAATTAATTTCCTTTCAATGTGCACGAATCCGTGCACTGGGCCTTTAGTATTGACATAAAGCTTCCCTAAGCAATAACGCACTTTTTCACAGCTAGGGACTAAACACCTCTTTTCCTTATGGGGGTCTGGAATATCCCTTATATTTTAGCATGCACATTCTGGGCAAGGGGTTTCTATGTGAATAATCCAAGAACATCCTTGGATGTTGGTTTTTTACCGGGGTTGCTCGGGCAGAGAAAGTTGACATATGTGACTGCTGCATTTTTGTTGCTGAGGGAGAATGCTGGAGAGGGAGAGAGAGGGAAAGAGAGGGAGGGAGAGAGGGAGGGAGAGGGAGAGGAAGAGGGAGAGGGAGAGGGAGAGGGAGAGGGAGAGGGGGAGAGAGAGAGAGAGAGAGAGA
This sequence comes from Myotis lucifugus, assembly GCF_000147115.1. NCBI lineage: Eukaryota > Metazoa > Chordata > Mammalia > Chiroptera > Vespertilionidae > Myotis > Myotis lucifugus. Next base: position 378,064 of record NW_005871068.1, on the reverse strand, counting down.
GAGAGAGAGAGAGAGAGAGAGAGAGAGAGAGACCCATTGGAAGCCTGCACATCAATTTCTCCAGTTGTTTGTCATGGCGTCTTTTTCCCTTACTGATCTGATTGTATATCTTTGCTGTGTCACTGTAATAAATCTTACTGTGGGTAGAACTCTGTTGAGTCTTATGAGTTTTTCTAGCAAATCATCAAACATGTGGGTGATCATGGGGACCCCTGAAATAGCCTCATTATTCAAAAGATTCCTTACAAACTTATATTAGAAACTGTCCACTATTCATACATATATACATAAGCTCCTAACAGTGAAAGTTTCCTCATCCCAGCAACAGTGTGATTAAGTGTCCCTGAGGTGCAAATTTATAATCGTATGTTGTCTTTACTAGTCGTAATAAAGGAATTATTCATACTGAGTGATGGATGTTTACTCTCATTGATCCTCTTCCAAATGTAACTGCATGAAAGAAGAGGAATTCTAACTATTTCATGCATTGTTTTAACTTCTGCCTAAAATGGGGTCTAGCACAGAGTAGATCTGCTCAATAAATATTGGTTGAATGAATAAAAGTTAAGTAAACCATGAATAAAGAGCATAGGATGTAGTCTTAATTAGCTGATTGTTTTAACCTGAAAAAAGTCCTTCAGTAGAAAAACAAGCCAGGTGTCTTTTGTCCAGTAATCCATGTACAGAATGTTACTGAAAGTTCTGTTTTTTAGTAGGTCATTTGTTTTGGTAGATAATTAAAAGTTCCTTTTTATCCAACCTCCCTTAATATTACTTGCATTGAAATTGTCTTAGTGCACTTAAGTTCAAATTTGAATTCAAGGTGTGGCTGGGCTAAAGTACATTAAATCTGTGTCAAAAGATATTTATGCAAATAATTATATGATGAATTATGAATAGATGTGTTGAAACCATAATTTTATCCATAAAAATAGAATGTGCTAAAATAAAAAGCCATTATGAAAGTATTGTTGATCCTCTTCTTAACCATGGCGATGCATGCAATAGTATTCTGTTTGGCTATAAAAGATCCCTTTTTCAGACATTTGCCTGAAAAGACCATTTGTCTTTCATTTTGTCCACAGATGTTCTGTTCAAACTCCATTCCCCTCTGTTCTGGATGAGGAAGTATGGGGGAGGGTAATTTGGGTCATTCTTATCCTGAAACTTTCAGAAGCACTTATTTTAATTGTGGAAGAAAATGACAGTTTCTGTGTTTCATTTTGAAAGCTCAGCTACTATTAAATTCTTCTCAAGTTGCAAATTGCCACACTTATGGAAAAATTTGCAATCAAAATACTCTCTTGTTGCAATATAGAACTTCCTCTTACTGAAATTTTCTGCAAAGTTTCAAGATTTCTTCAGTAACTAGTCAAACCAATCGCTTATTCCTTATGCATTAGAAAAGAGGGTGCTTAGCAATTTGAAACACTTGGGAGAAATGAGAGCTATTTCCACATATTTAATTTTTTAATAAACAAATAAACAAAAGATTAAAATATTTCACAAAGGAAGGTATTTTCCCTTACTTTCTAATTATTGTGTATCAGCAGAAAAAAAGTCTAAGTATGAGCAAGTAGGGTAAGATAGTAATGGAAATATTAAATATATTTAATGTAAAATATTAAATCAAGAACTCTTCCATTTACAAGAAACAGCAGTATAGACTTGAACAAGTTTGCTGTTGGTGGTGGCCTTGCCCATTGTGTTGCATGAGAGAGAAGCTCTGAGTTAAGGGGATGAGGATGAGGCACTGTATTCGCACCGGGTCTTTCAGTACAGTGGGGTGAACTTGCTCTGGATTCTCTCAGTGAAGTTAACCTGGCTTTATACTGACTGAAAATGACTGCAAACAGACTAAAAAATAAATAAGCATGTGTTTAAAAACAATTATCATGCTAATAAATTAGCAGTCAAATGGGAACAAAAAGGCAGTAATTGAGGGGAATATAGAAAAGGTCAGTCAAACTCATTAGGTTAGATAGAGTCAATGTTTCATCAAAAGTATATCATTCATGCCCAGCCGGCATGGCTCAGTGGTTGAGTTTCAACCTATGAACCAGAAGGTCACGGTTTGATTCCAGGTCAGGGCACATGCCCAGGTTGCAGGCTTGATTCCAGGTGTGGGGTGTGCAGGAAGCAGTCTATCAATGATTCTCTCTCATCATTGATGTTTCTATCTCTCTCTCCATCTCCCTTCTTCTCTTACATCAATAAAAATACATTTTAAAAAAAGTATATCATGCAGATCAGATTCTGAAGGAAGGAGGTGATTGAATCTTACACAAGATCCCATAAGGTGATTCCATTTTTCTTATGAAGTAGTAAAGTAGGAAGACTAGGAGTGATTAGTGGGGAGTAGTTAAGAAGGGTAACAAGAATCACCATCCTTGGGAAACAGGTACTGTCATTCCTGAATCATAATAATTATAATTTACTGAGGCAAAGTATCAGGCACTTTATATCAGTTATTTATCTTAATCCTTACAATAAATCCTTAAAGTGGTTATCATCAATCCCATTTTAAAGAAGCAAAAAACTGAGATACAGAATGCATAAACAACTTGCTCATGACCACACAGGTAGTGGCAGAGTCAAAATTCAAATACAGGTTTGCCAATCACAGAACCTGTTCTTCTAGCCACTCTGTGTAATACTGCCTCCCAAGGAAGTATCTGTAGTCATAGTAACAATGTGAGAAAAAAGAAAAACTGCTTCTGACACGAAGACATCTATTTATGCAAACCCTCTCATGACATATGATGTAACTACATGGCTATGTTGAAAGAAAGGATTTTATAAAACAGAAAGATATTAAAGATAACACTTTTATATTAATGGAGATAATTCAAACCAGTAACATCTTAAGAATTTTCAATTTTCATGCTTTTTTCAATTTTATTTTAATTAGAATGTTATATTACTCTGTGGGCTAAAAAGATTTGCTGGTTTTGGGGCAACTATTAATCATAATACCTTCATGCGAGGAAGGTTCATGTTAGCATTTTAATTTTGCAAATGTGATAGAAACCAAGGTAAAGAAAGTAAAAAGGCTCAGTCTAGGTAGGCAAGGATGGGGCTGCAATCACATTTTATTCCAAACCTATTGACAGTGTTAATTGAACTCAGTGCAATTAAAAAACCCTATGTCAATACTGATGAGGAAATCAGTGATCCAAATAAGGGAGCCTGCCTCTCCACTAATTCTTTACACAAGAGAAATCTCTTGTAGCTGATTCATCACGTTATGCAATTTTTCACCTGATACACTCCTGATAATTATGTAATGCCTTAAATTATTTGGTTTACTTTCTCAAATAGTTTTTAACTGCTGCATTAGTTTCTACAAAGGCAGAAACCATCTGCTCAGCTCACCACTTTATACTTAGTTCTTAGCTAGGCCGCTATCATCTCTCACTTGAATTGACCAGATCTTATCTTGTCTCCCTGCTTCTCTCGCCCTTCCAGTCTATTCTCAATACACCAGCTAGAGTGATACATTTCAAATGTTTATGTTTCAGCAAGAATGGAATACACAGTAGCGTGGAGCAACACTGTAGTAGGAATCAGGTACCTGACTTCTATTTCTCTATATTCCAGTCCACATTCCAGCTCTACGACTGAAGTAAAGTCACTGAACTACTCTTGACCTCAATTTTCTCATCTGCAAGAATAGGGGTTTGGACCAAATGCTCTTAGAGCATTAACTGTACATGATTCTGACTTCAAAATGAAGGGGAAAATGGCTAGTTACCAATGTGCATCCAATTATTAATGTTTATACCCATAAGCAGTGTTAATCTAACACTTAATGCTAAATTATTTATTGAAAGGCAGTTAGTATATGTTTAAGCTCCTCCAGGAATGGAAGCAACTTATCACCAGCCATATGAGGTACAGTTATTTTGAGGTGCTTGATTAATATGTCCAATTAATATAGATTTACATATAGAGAGGCAGACAGTTCAAATAGATGAAAAGCAGAACTAGGGCAGTTCCTTGCTCCTGACACTTCTGTTTGACAAACTGTCGACATCTGGGTGTCAGAGAAATCAGTGTAGGCTTGCCCATCATTTGTGACAAAAAAACGTTTAAGACCAGAAAAAAAATGAAAGAACTAGATTTGCCTCTGTAAGGCTACTCAATGACAAGAAAATAAATGATATGTAAAAGAAAGCAGAGAAACAAATTATATAAAAAGAATCTAAGAAAGAACAAAACCTAAGAATCTCAAATGGAATACTTTAAACAATAAAAACAAACAAAACAAAGAATCTCAAATGGAGTCACTATATATTACATGCTAATTTTCTCAGCAATCATATGACTAAATCATAATTATTTTTTTTCTGGCTACTGAATTAATAGCTTTATTTAAAAGAATCCAAAACAAAACAGCTTTTTTTTGGGGGGGTTACCTTTATTTTTAAGTTTGTTGCTGTGATATATTTTACATATTTTCTCATCATGGAATATTTGCTATGTCAATGTAATTTGTTCCAAGAATGCTAGCTTTTATCTAAATACCTTCATGGCTAAGAGTATGCTTATATCAAGCTCTTATTCTGAGATTTTTGCTACTATATAGTAGACAAACACAAAATAGACAAATAGTCATATAAGACAACCACTTCAAATATTTCTACATCTGCTAGTTTTGCTGTAGTTTTGTTGATCTGGAGATATTTTTTCTGAACAGTAAAATATCTCAAAGAGAATACTGGATAAATTTAAAAGTTAAGTTTAGAAAGTTTCAAAAGTCATTTATGCATTTTATAATAAAATAATTGAGAGATAAATCATACTTTTCCTTCTCTCCTACATCAAACCATCTAGTAGGGCATAATTTTAAAACTAAAAGAGCAAAATTTATTTTATCTAATAGAAGGGGAAAAATAACTTGATAGGATTTTTTAAAAATTCTGTTTGCAGCAAAAATCAAACCATCATGTTGTCATTTTAGATGGCATGAGAAAACTGCACAAGAGAAAGCACTTTAAGTTATAAAAAATGAGATTTCTGCAGGCCTGATGCATGCTGCCACTTCTCCAGAACTGGTTGCCTCAAATGCACCTAGTTTAGGTTTGGCTTGTTCTCAACTCCCTTGTGAGGACATTTTGATCGTATAGTGGAGGAAGAATGCTACGAAAATTTCTGTATTCCCAGCGTGCCAGCCATTGTACCCAGACTCTTTATGTACATTGTCATAACCTGGAGCCAAAGCTTTTATAAATAACATTAGAGGCCCGGTGCATGAAAATTCGTGCACTCGCCGGTGGGGGTGGGGGGGGGTGGGGGGGAATCCCTCCAGTCTGGCCTGTGCCCTCTCGCATTCCAGGTTCCTTCGGGTGATGTCCACCTGCCAGCTTAGGCCCACTCCCCTCAGCTGGCAGATAGACATCCCTCTGGCAGCCCAGGAGCCCTCAGGGGATGTCTGACTGTGGCCTGGCTTGTGGCTGAGTGGAGCTCCCCCTGTGGGAGTGCACCAAACCTGTGTTGAGCGTCTGCCTCTTGGTGGTCAGTGTGCATCATAGTGACCGGTGCTTCCAGTCATTCCACCATTAAGGTAAATTTGCACATTACCCTTTTATTATATAGGATATATGGGGGGCACAAGGGAGTAGAAAATACAATATATTCGAAAATATTTTTATAGCAAACAAGTAGATTTCATATGGTTGTTTTTTGTAGCAGCTGTCTGATAACACTTGGAGTGCGGGTGAATTTCCCGCCAAAATATAAGATGGCTCTGTCTTTTGGTTTTGTTCCATCCACCAAAAGGGTGGATTACAAACAAATATTTGGTAATACGCAGTTACAATCGGCCCGAGTTTACACGTTTCCCGCACTCCACCGCAAATCTATATGAACCGAGTTAAAGACGGCTCCCGCGGAGTACGCGCAATTCACGCGAGCCGACTTAACTCGTTTCCCGCACTCCAAGTGATAAAAATTAAGGACATGATGCTAAAATGCAACTAAGTCAAGGAGATTCAGCATTTAGCTAAGGTAACATGGTCTAGGCATATAGTGTTCTGGTATTCTTCCTCAGAGTATGCAAAGAAATTCTTTAAATATTTTTCTAATGTGTTTTATTCAGTAGAAACCTCTTAGGTAAATTATACATTTTATCCTAATTATTACTTATATTAGTCAATCTCTTGATTGAAGATAAAATAAAATGTGAAGATATATTTTCCAATATATACTTTGGGAAATTAAATAAATAGGCTATAGGGAGGATAACTTCCTACAGGTAGGCTCACCTTGAATTCAGTCTAAATTTATAATTTAGAATTTTTTACTTTATCACTGATCCTCATAAACCAACACTAGATAATTTTTAAAGCCGATTTTATCTGGTAGTGCCCACAAGAAGGGAAACCTCAATGCGGTGATTTCCTACTGTGCCAACTTACCAAAGCTGTAACTGTTTCTCAGAATTCCCTTTCCTGTATGGTTCTAGTTAGGGTTGGCCACAACATAACTTTGTGTGAATTTTGGAGAACACAAGTGAAGCAGCAGTGTTATGCTCTGAAAGTCCGTGTACGGTGTCAGTCACTGCTGCAGCTCACACATATTGTCACTTTTCTTGCCTTTTTTTTTGCATGGGTCAATAGCAGGGTCTGCAACTCCTTCAGCTCTTCTAATTCCTAAACAGGAAGCCTGTGAATCTCTGTGGTGGAGGGCTCCAGCTTTGTCACTAAAGTTGGAGGCAGGGTCCCAGTTTGTGCTCATGGTTCTAGTTTGTCTTGCTCTCTCTGGCTTCACAACAAAATTTCTTCATGACCACCAGCTCTGCTGAGGAATCTTCACTAGCACCTCAATTGATTAATAACTAGTCCTTTATTCCATATCACTTAGTGCCTCTGTTTTCCTGATTGAACTGAAACTGATATTCTCATTAATACCCAATGATGACATATTTTAGTCCTAGAAGGCACCCTCATTTGCTCACAATAAGTAAATTTCCTTCCACGCACACAAATTAATTTTTTTAAAAAATATATTTTTATTGATTTCAGAGAGGAAGGGAGAGGGAGAGAGAGGTAGAAACATCAATGATGAGAGAGAATCAGTAATAGGCTGCCTCCTATACACCCCCCACCCCGAGGGGATTGAGCCTGCAACCCGGGTATGTGCCCTTGATCAGAATCAAACCTGTGACCCTTCAGTCCACAGGCCGATGCTCTATCCACTGAGAAAACCGGCTAGGGCTAATTTTTTTCTATATGGTGTTAAGAATAGTTACTATTTGCCCAGCATCATGGAAAAACTTTATACACACAGTGTATGATTTAATTCTAAAATAGCCAGGTGAAGTAAGAATTATTATCCTCTTTTTACTCATGAGAAACAGGTTCAGAAATGTGTCTAGGTTCATAGAGCTGACTTATAGCCCATGTTCTAAAACTACAATATTATTCTTGGCCATCTTAGAGAACAATCTTAGAAAAGACATTTCTCTTTAACGTTCAGCCTTTTTACCTGGATGTGGTTAGATACAACAATCACTGTCTCTTCAGGCCACCCCAAAGTTACAATAATAAAATAATATATGAGAAAGTAACTTACTCTCCTGTTTCCTATGGCATGAAAGCTTGCATCTAGTTAACCTAAAACCATTTGCATTTAAATAATAGGGATTGAAACACTGATCTATTTCTCAATATTCCATATTATTTTGGGTTCCAGACTTAGGATTCTGTTCTTGGCTTAGCATGATACTTGTGATGTTAAGAAACAAATTTAGCATCATCACTTAGAATTGAGACTTCAGGGTGAGCTCATGCACTTTGGCCACTGCTAGTTGCTATCTGAGCCAAAAACCAATGAAGAGTACATGAAGGCTCAAACAATTTAACATTGTTATTGGAAAATTTATCTTCAAGAAACTAGAATGTAAAGTAGTCAATGATTGTGACTTAAACTTCATTCTCATATGAGATCTGGGCTAAGAGACCAGGCATGTAGTTTCCTAAGAGGAATCTTTGGATGAGATTTGGACATACACAACAAATCAATAGGATTATAGTTTTGTGAAATTAAAGGATGCTGTCAGGGGAGTAATATATATGAGGAGTTAGAGTGAAGAAGATAATTTGACATAGGTTATGGTCTTTCAATGAGAAGAGGCTTTAAAGAGTTCTGGTGGTAAATTAATTTTACCTGGAGTTTTATTAAACTTGAGATGTTTCATTAAATAAGTTGTGGTGAGGTAATATGGGTAGAGTGATTATATAGGAGCAAAAAAGGCCTATTGCTAACAACATTTGAGGAAGTTTTCTGAGGTTATAAAGCTGGGAGATACAGGTCTACAACAGGATAGAGAATGGGGCTGGGGTGCTACTTTAACCTGTCTGGTTAGTGCAGGTATGTCCCCAAATAGTTTGTAATTATTGACCTTATCAACCAAGCCAAGGCCTCTCATCAGAATCTGTTTAATTTTATTTTCTCAAAGGCAACAAGGAATTTGTAATAAGATTTAAATTTAATAAATTTCAACGGAATAATTTCCTAATTCAATTCTTCTGTGTCCTGTTTTGTATGATGCCTCACTAATGAAGCCAGATTTTGTGTTTTGCTTCCTGGCAGCCATTATTTGAACAGAAACTAGCAGAATGAGACACATTTGTTCAAACATGAAATGGAAAGGACTGGCTTCAGTTTATCAATAATCTGTTTTATACAGTGTGGGCAAAAATCTCTCGCAAAAGTGACAGTGTATTAGTGAATATTTTTATTTTGATTATATAATGCTTAATTTATTAAACTTCAAAAAGTTATAAAACAAGAGTTTTCAAATGCTGAAACAATATTTTCACAATTAATATAATTTATGAATTTAATCAGTCTCTTAGGAGTCCTATACATCAAATATTTTTCAGGCTGCCAACACTTTAAAAGCACCACAAAACAAAATAATAAAAGCCAAATGCATTACTTCTGCACTCAACTAATACAATAGCATTGGTACTATAGGTATGCTTGTTTTCTCAGTATTTCTATACTTATTTTTTAGAAGCCTCTTAATGATTAAATTCCTTTTATTGTTATAGGACTACTTAGATAATCTACTTGACCTTCAGAGAGTTTTGGTAGATTGTGGATTTTGAGGAATTGTTTTTTTAAACTGTTAAACTTATGTGTATAGTCCTTGCCAGTTTGGCTCAGTGGATAATGTCGGCCTGTGGACTGAAGGGTTCCGGGTTCAATTCCAGGCAAGGACACATGCTGGGGTTGGGGGCTCAATCCCCAGTGTGGGGTGTGCAATCAATGATTCTCTCTCATCATTGACGTTTCTATCTCTATTTCTCCCTCTCCCTCTCTGAAATCAATGAAAATATATTAAAAAAACTTATATGCACAGAATTGTTCTTAGTATTGACTTATTATTCTTTTAACATCTATGGGGTTTGTAATGATAACACCTCTTATTCCTGATACTTGTAATTTTAGTCTTCTTTTTTCCCTTTGTCAGTCTTGCTAGAGGTTTATCAATTTCTTTTTTTTATTTTCAAAAATCCACATCTTTTGGTTTGATTTTTCTCCATTGTTTTTATTTTCAGATTTCACTGATTTCTGTTCTTTATTGTCTTCCTTCTGCTTGCTGATCTTTTTTGTTCTTTTTCTAAATTTTCTTTTATTAAAAATATTTATTGTTGAAAGTTTTATATATTTCCCCCTTTGACCCCTGTTGACCTCTTCTAGTCCACCCCTGCCTCCCAACCCAGGTGGGAGTTTAGGTTATTAATTTGATACTTTCCTCTTTTTCTGATATAAGCATTTAGTGGTATAAATTTTCTCCTAGGCATATGTTGTACTTTCATCTTCATTCAGTTCAGGTTTCCTTGATATTTCCTCTTTATAGATTTAGAAGTGTGTTCTTCAATTTACAAATGGTTGGAGACTTACTTGCTATTTGTTATTGATTTCTAGTTTGATTACATTATTATTAGAGAACATGTATTCTGCTGTTTTGGGGAGTTAGATACCATTTGTGGGTACACAGTAGTTCTTCACTACTTCTACATCCTTGTTGAGTTTTTGTTTAGTGGCTCCATCAATTACTGAGGAGGGCTGAAATCCCCAACTATAATCGTAGATCTGTCAATTTCTCCTTTTAGTTCTTTTGCACTTTGCTTCTAGCATTTTGCATCTTTGTTGTTTGGTGCACATACATTTAAGATTATCATCTCTTCTTAATGCATGAACCTTTTTTATACCTTTTGTGGTAGGGGAGGAACATGACTTTTTCATGGTTTCACCTTGAGAACAGGCAGGTATTGGTAAAAGGTGTCTGTCCTGTCAGGCCATCCTTTTCCTGGTCTGTTGGCTAAAGATAGTAGGCTTTTCTTGGGACTCTATTTTGTTTGTGCCTATTGATATTTTAAGGTTTCAGGCTTCTCTAGCACGTGGGCCAGTGTATATAGTAGGCAAGAACCCCGCCCCCCCCCCCCCCCGGAAACTCACTGCTAGGTTGTTCTTAAGATCTGAAGGTGCCTAGCCTGCCTGCCTACTTCATCTACCCTTTCAGGGTCTTCTGGCAGGTGACATATATTTTTATAGTTTTTTTGTTGTTATTGCTATTGCTATTGTGATTAGGAGGTAACTGAAGAAAATCTAGAACATTCTTCCTGAAAACCGTGGGAATCCAAACCATTTACCCTTGCGCTGGTGCAATAGGAGCACAACTCTATTGTCAGTTGCATGGATGCCAGACTTCATGGAAAAATAGTGAATTAGAATATTTAGTAAATTCCAGTAATGCATTATTTTATGATTATTCAATTTGTAACCCTATAAAATTGTTTAGTAGGCTACTATTAAGCATTATCTAATCACAAATCAGAAAGAAAGTGTATGAAATTATGTGATATTTGCCTATAAGAATCAAAGGAAGGACTGCCACTTCTGCATCAAGACTCAGCCACCAGGAGCCTTTAGCCCAAGACAGCCCTTACTTTGAGAATCACTGCTCTAGTGAAGTGGCCTAGTGAGAAACACTTTTCACAGTCCAGGGTATTCGCATATAGGGCTTTGCCAGTGCTACTGTGACGTTGGCATTAGCACTCTAGAATGAATCAAGTCACCCATAGAAATCAGAGAGAATACATACAAATACGAATACAATCGTATTTAGAATGAATGTCTAACATCTATATGCTCGGTGGTGAGGAGAAAGATCAAATCATATTGTTCTATGACTGTCATCTAGGTTAATGTAGTCAAAATATGGAGAAAGTGGTTGTTAGCTCAGAGATGGCTTTCTACCACTAAGATTAACTGCTCTTTTGTTTTAGTTTCATTATGCTGAAACAATGTATCTAAGGTAGCTATTAGGCAAACTGATGTTTATCACTGCAGATAAACTTAAATACAAATGCTTATATGCTGAAAATATAACATATTTTTCATCTTTGTGATAGTAATGGCTCTGTCTTTTCTAATAGATGGTAAAATCCTTAAGAACAAAAATGGCTTTATTCACCTAAAAATGTGAATTTTGGAGCCAGATTGCTTAGACCAGGGGTCCTCAAACTTTTTAAACAGGGGGCCAGTTCACTGTCCTTCAGACTGTTGGAGGGCCGGACTATAGTTTAAAAAAAAACTATGAACAAATTCCTATGCACACTGTACATATCTTATTTTGAAGTAAAAAAACAAAACGGGAACAAATACAATATTTGTATTTGTATGTGGCCCGCGGGCCGTAGTTTGAGGACCCCTGGCTTAGACTCATCTTTCATGTATGCTACTTTCGAGCTGTGTGACCATGAGTAAGGTAAGCTCTGTTTCAGTTCTGCAAAATAAATATTATAGTAGCAACTTCACAAGGGTCAATATGAACATTTGATGAGATAATGTAAGTTCTTATCTCAGAAACTTAGTACACAATTGGTAAATGTTGGCCATTATTAGCAGTGACAGTAGCAATATTATTATTAGTCAATATATATTCCACTTGTAGATTGGGCTTTACACATGGTTGAGACTACTAGAATCATTGTTGGGTTTCTACTAAATTATGCTATTTTTTGAGGTGCAATATAGTGTGCTGACCAGAAGGCAGACAGCCAATGTTCAAATCCCAGCTCTACCACTTACTATTTAGTTAACCTATGTGCTTCAGCTTCCTAATCTTTAAAATGGGTATAGAACCAGCACCTTTCTTATAGGGCTGTTATAAGGATTAAATGAGTTAAAATTTGTAAATTACTTAGAATAGTATCTGTTTTATAATGTTTATTTACTTGATAAATTAACAAATAAAATGTCTTTAAACAGCTTTCCCCCTCCTTCTTCCAGGAGCTCCACCAAAAATCCCTCCACAAGTTGATGAAAATGGCTAAAAGTACTTATCAGAAGTAAAATAAGTGAATATCTGTAGTTATATCCTAAATACCTAAGACAAGCCTCACAAATGCTGAAATGTTATGAAAAGAATTATCCAGATTTTTAAACACCTACTCAAAATCTGTTTTAAATAAGCCATCTAAAATCACATTATTCAGTTTATGAAAGTACACGTGCATCTTGCCAGGATTCATAATCAAAATTTACTTGTTCTGGCATCTCATCATATAAATTGAATTTATATGATGAGATTTAAAATAAATTATTTTGCTTATCGATTTAGTTTAGCAGCTTTAATGTGAAGCAAGTTGTCATGTGTATATTATAGTAGAAAAAAGGTGCTGAATCTAATAATTCTTTATCTCAAGGCTTTCACCACCACATCTGAATTACATACACACATACACCCCCCCCCACACACACACTCACACACACACTGCTGTCTACCTTTTCTTCATGTGCTCTCAGGTCAGACAAGGGTGGGCCCTGCAGCTAACAACTCCCACATTTTCAGACAGAGAATCTGTGAGTATGTAAAATAAAGTTATACTGGTTTGAAAAATACCATAACATAATATCTGGCTGATAGACACACTGCGACCTCCATAATGAGAAGGCAGTGATAGGAAGAAAGAAAGAAGTAGCTGGAATTGAAGCTCTGAGCTGGAGTGGAGGGGATGGAGCAGGGGCTGAAGGGGAGTTAATCCTGTTGCACTAGTGGCATCTGTGGGGCAGAGGAACCTTGTAAATCACCCTGATCAAAGGTGCAGACTGGGACCGGCTTTGATAGGGAGCCCAACATGGTGAGTGTAAGTTACCTAGTGCTTCCAATACTCTTTTCAAAAGATGGGTGGCCAGAGATAGGCTCCATATTGTCTGTCTCTGGAGCAATAAATCAGCTAGATGCTCCTTGGAGTACAGGCCAATAAGAGCAAGGTTCCAAGCGGAGTGAATTGGAATATTATTCAATAAAACAAAGCAGAATTTAGTCATATGAACTAGACAAACATGATAAGACATTCAGAGCACTAGGGATCTCCCCAGGCACATGGGACATGAGCCTATGATAATAAGTTCCTGGCAATTCCTACTATGAATACACTTCAATTGAAGGCCTGCTTTAACTGGGGACGGTTGACCTAGGACATGGAAGTGGCTCTGTCTGCAGGCTGAGGACCTCAACTGACATACACTGAGAAAGACATTGAAGTTCCCGTCACATTCACTCACTTGTTCAATCACGTATTCATCACATTTTATTGAGCGCTTATAAGGTACTAGCCCTATTCTAGATGTTGAAATAAAGAGCTGAACAAAATGTAGAAGCTCTCTATTCCTTTCATGGACATGGATAAGCCCTACTTACCAAGTTCAGGGGAGAAAGACATTAAGTCTTTAAGACATTAAGATGATCACATAAATAAATATATAATTACGATGCATAAGAAAGGTTTTGAAGAAAATATGCAGGGTGCTAAGATTATACCAGGAGAAATTGATTTAGTTTAGGGGGTAGTGGTCAGGGCAAGTCTCTCTGCAACTGTAGGATTAGATAGAAACCAGGCCAAGGGGAACAAAGCGGTAAAAGCATTCTCAGTAGAGGGAATAGCATGTCCAAAGGAAAGAGGTGGCAAAGACTGGTGGGTGACCAGGATAGTTAGAGCACAGGGAAGGATTCACTTTTAAGTAAGTTTAAGGAAAAAAACACCCTGAAATTACAAGTATATGGAATTAATAAAATAAAATTGTGTATTTTATAATATCATAAACTTCCAAATCCTCGTTATTATTATATGAACATTTCTGCGCTAATTGTTAGGAGGAATGAGCCAAACACTAAAGCCAAACTGTATTTCTGTTGCTTTGTGTATTTTTATGGGGTTGCTTCCAAAATAGACCAATGGGGATTATAATCTAGGTCTGTTTATAAGGAACGCCCCCATCCCCCCCCACACACCTTTAGAAAATTGTTCAAGGATACTTAATGCTGATATAATCCTGCTATTAAATTAAACTAAATTTGAACTCATTTGAACTCAGACAACATGGAGCTATTATTACCGCAGTGAAACTCAGTACTCAAATCTTAATTGTTCTCTTCCATTTAAGTCCTATTCTATTAAAAATGGCTGAGCTATCCAAAGAAATAATCGGTAAGAATAAAGATTAGTTATTCATCACGAAAGTGACTGGATTACATATTGATGATAGTGATCTTGTGCTTCAGAAAATTTAACATAAGAAAAAGTCTTTTCACTTTTAAATAAGCGTGTATAAACAGATGGGAAAAAAATAAAAGAAGAATTCCTGTGAAATATAAGAAGCAATCATTTAAGTGTACATTGTTTGGCTTCTAAGGTCAAGGAAATTTTCATTATAATATTCTAGTCTCAGCAATAGATGCTGAATAACTACTTGTGCTTCATAACAGCAGCAGTTCTGTGTTTTTCAAAACTTCATAAAAACTCTGGGTAGAAATCAATCTAGGTACTGAAGATGTTATTTAAATAAACCTATGAAGGCTCATGTTTCTTAAAGTCATACTTTTTAAAAACTGTTTTTTTAATCCTCACCTGAGGATATTTTTCCATTGATCTTTTTAGAGAGAGAGGAAGAGCGAGGGAAAGACAGAAAGAAACGTCAATGTGAGAGAAATACATCAACTGGTTGCCTCCTACATGCACCCTGACCAGGGCCTGGGCTGGGGAGGAGCCTTGACCAGAATCAAACCCAGGACCCTTTGCTCCACAGGCTGACGCTCTATCCACTGAGCAAAACTGGCTAGGGCTAAAGTCATACATTTTCAAACTTCACTCATTCACTAAAGCACAAATTCATTTGTGTCTGGAATGCCTACCATGCATATTCTTCCAGGGTAGAATGTGGAAAGATCATTGGGGTAGGTGACTTGGGTTATAGTCCTTACTCTTACTTTTTTTTTTTTTTTTGCAACACAGCTTTGGGTAAATAACTTAACCCTTTGAGTTTTGTCATTTGCAAATATGGTTGTTGTGAGATTCAAAAGACACAATAAATATGGAAACTCCCTTGAAAACTTGGAAAGTACTAAACAAGTGAAGGTAAGGTCCTCAAGGGAACTGAGAGTCTAGTAAAAAACCCACAAAAGAATGTTCTCTCTTTGAACACTGGTTATAGGCATCTAACATGCACTTTGGGGCTAACAATTCTTTAGCTTCTTCTTTTTAAAAAAATCTCTTTATTAAGTTATTACATATGTGTCCTTATCCCCACGCTACCCCCCACCTCCCACTCATGCCCTCACCCCCCTGTTGCCTGTGTTCATCTTTAGCTTCTTTTAAACCAGAGAATAGGGTAAGAAAATGTCCAGCCTGAGCATTAAGCACAGTTATTCAAATTACTTAAAAAGTGTAGTCCATGTTTTTCAAGGACTCCTAATAAGGAGCTATAGTTCAATTGGCATAACAAACTCCCTTTTAACCAAAGTGATATAAAATGGCTTGATTTTGTGATTTAATGTTCTGGTTAACAATATTCTCAGCCTCTACATTGCCATTGTCCTAGTTTCTCATCATCCTCTGGCCTGGCTTAATGACCCTGCCTCTGGCTTCATACTCTTGATCAATGCTCTGCACCATATAGATAAACAGGCCAATCTCATCATGCAAGTCCCCAGCTGAAAATTCTGCAAGAGCTCTTTATCACTGCTGGAACGAGCCTAAGTACTTTATCATAAAATTCCTGATCTAAGCTGACCTACATCTCTAGGCTCATCTATTGCCCCTAACTCACATGCTTTCACCTCAGTTTTTAATGAACCACTAATTCTTAGCCATATGAAGTCCCTAGGATATACCATATTTGCATACATTTGTGGCACAACTCCATATGCCTTCCCACAATACTGCTACACATCTTTCACCCATCATCCAAATGCTCCCTATTGTAAAGCGTTTTCTCACTTCCTTAGAAGGCAAGGCCCTTCTTCTCCCATATTCCTCCGGTACTGCTTGCACCCACCCATTACAATAGTCAAATTACTTTGAGACTCTTGGAGCTTTTCTCTCCATATGATGATGTGCTATGTCTTCCCATTTTTACCGTGAGCACCATGCTGGTCTAGTAGGTGCTCATTTTTAAATAAAATCACAAATATATTAAAAATTCTATCTTCAATGTTGAATTCTACAGCTACCTATTTACTGTGCATTATTACAGTGGTGCTTAATCAGCTAATGATTACTCTCTATCAATTCTGTGCATATTATGTTATTTCATGAAAAATCTAACTTGCTACAACATATGAACTCACTAAACATATGAACTGAAGAACAAGTCAATAAGCCATTGTGTTTTCTTTAAGGGCTTAAACTCTAAACTTAAGATCTTTTGTGAAAATCTAGCAACAGGATAAAAATAAATAATTTGGAATTCAGCCAAAAGAATCGCTGAATAAAAGCTGTATTATAGAGTCTGAAATTTTACTTACGTGGTACAGTGTGGCCTCTGGCACAGGGGTGCCCATGATGTCTTGTCTCAATGTATCCATTTGCAAACTAGGTAGCAATGAATAGTGGGTCGGGCTATTACTCTTATCACTCTTCTTTTTAGACTTCTTCCCTGTGTCTTTTTTGCTGTTTCTCTGAAACATGTATTCTTCTTGAGCAATTTTTTCATTGCTCATATATCGGAGTAGAGAGTTTTCTATATAAAAAGAGATAAATACACTAATATAAATATGCAAATATTCCAAATTTATCATTCTTTCCTAATTGTGCTATTAGATTCCATTTCAGAAATGTAACTTGATTTAATTTTATAAAATACCTATGTAGTGGAAATATAGAAAACCTTAATTATTTGGGATCATAGGACAATAAGAAATAGCCTATATATTATATCTCCAACTTTCATCTCTGGACCAACTATATCAGAAGCACCTGCTGAACCTGAAGCAGAAGTTCTGGGTGTGTGCCTCATACATATTTTAACAAGCTCCCCCAGGAGAATTGTGCTAAAAGCTGATGAAAAACACCAACCTATGGCAGGCTAGGTAGCATCCTTGGAGAAGTTAAAGCCCACATTAAGAACCAATAGTCAGGAAACTTAGTTTATAAAAATCTGTGCTTAAATTGATAGCCAGCACTTAGTACTTCATAAGGCTTTTTACCCCCCAAGTTGTCACTATCATATGAAGTTCCAAAAGAGTGACCCAGAGATGGCATATGATAAGCATTTCTCTTTTTATGTTTTTCTTGATTACTTCTATAAAACAAATTATGTTAGAAACTTAAGTTTAGAAAATGGAATGTGTATATAGATGTAAAGAAATTTCTCAATGTCCCTGTCCCATTTTCAAAAATGCCTGCTCCATAAAACAAGTGTTAAGAAGACTAATGGAGCAGGTATTCATGCTTGCTTATCCCTGTGTGGTCTGTGCATCTGTGTAGTAATGAAATAAATTCTGTATATTGGCTGGAAATAACAGACAAATGGGTTAAACATATTGTGATGAAAGCTTAGTGAGCTTAGGTTTTATAAATCATTTTTGCTTTGTTTGGATTTGTATTCTTTTTCATCTACAACTTAATGGCTCTCGATTTCAGAAAGTGGAAGTAGCAACATGATCCACTGGGCCCACCATACATGTACTTGGTCGAATCCCACTTACTAGTGAGACTTTCTGTTGTCCTCTTTACTACCCAACTCAATAGCAGGATAAGTGAACATAAAAACTTACTTTTGGTAGATACTTCAAGTGTAGCCCACCCCCAAGTAAGAAGATAACCCTGAACAGCAAACAGAAGAGAAAAAAAAGCAGAGCAGTTTTTTTTCCCATTTCTATATAGTTTTCTTAGAGTCACTGGTCGAGTTTCCAATAGCTTTTATCCATGTGCTTCATTTTAAGGCTGTATTAATATAAAAGTGGTGAGGTTTCATTGCAGACCAATGGGGACTGATCACAAACTCTATTTACTAAACTTTTATGCAGTTTCACACTTCTGACCTTGTTTTCCAAATATTAACTTTCAAATAACAATGAGCTATTAATTTTTACACTGTACTTATCTACCCTGAATCCCTCAGGAGGCATTCACAGAAGATATCTACTTAATAATAGATCAAGATTGTCAAATGTTGGTCTGAATTGGTTTGGGTCACTGAGTCAATGAAAGAATGAAAGTTTTTCTACTGAAGCCATAAGATCCTATTTAAAAACATTTAAATTTGCTTTTTGTTCCAACAACTCAGCCTACACTGAAATTCTAGAACACTTACCTCTTCTACTATCTCTCTTCATCTTATTTGGATCTTCATAGTCCCCCACCCAATTATATTCCACTGGCATAGATATAGGTCGTAGCTTGCCTAAACACAGAGAACAAAATTCACATCACATTGTTTTTCTTCCCCATGTCTGCTTAAACTTACACTGATTTTTAGCTACAGTCTGCAAAACACACTCACTCATATGCAACATTATGGTTGGCATTTGTGTAGATGAAAAATGTGTGTGTTTTGAGCCAGAAGGTGAAACTGCCTGTGGCAATTGGCCAGGTGATAATTCAAACATAAGCTACGTTTTGTAAACAATAGAGACTAGCCTAGGTTTGCTCTCTTAGGAGCCCCAGACTTTGAGGGTGGTCCTTTACAAAGAGGATCATTATTTCAGTGATTTTACTTTATTTTCAGTAATTTGATCTCTATCTAATTCTCCAACGCCCACATGTCTATATATTGATAGTCAATCTCCAAGATAGTAGTCCCTTGTGTTTAACCTGCCCTGCCAGGACATGAACCCATTGTTTCATGTTGGAACACCACAATGCTAACTTCCTACCTTTACTGCCTCCTAGCTCCCAATGCCGTACATTTTGATACCACCACGCTTCAGCAATATATCTAGATTCTCTTATACCTGGGTCTTCCCCAAGCATCTCGTCTTTTTGAATTGTGAATAAGTAATTTTAGTTTCCAGATCCAAGTATTCAGTGCTTTGGCCTGTCCCATTTCCCTTTAACCTTGTATTCTTATTACACATTTTACTTAAGTAAGCAGAACTCATGGCATAGACTTCAAGGATAATTTTTGGTGAGGCTGCAGTACATTATTTTTGATCAACTTGAAATCCTGAAGCACAAAAGAGCCAAAAATATATAAAAGTTTAAAAAGGATACCTAGCACAATGTGTGACTTACAATAGTTGCTTAATAAATTTTGAATGAATATAAAGCAAAAGTTCACACAGGACTGGATAGTAACAATAATGATTATGACAATCATTATAATAATATTAACACTTATATATTATTTATCATATGTCACATACTGTCTAAAGGTTTTATAAATACGTGTTTAATCCTCATAATTATGAAAACTATACTATCATTATTCTCATTTTACTAGATGAAGAAACCGAGACAGGTTATGTAACTTGCCCAAGGACACAGCTGGTAAGTATGTTGTACCAGGGTTCAAACTCAGGCACTCAAATACCACTTCTGCCTTAATTCTTGGTGACTTCAATATTCAGCTTCTAACCCTCACATTTTCCTGAGGGTTTCTCCTCTATGCATTCTTGTAGTCATATGCTTAATCTTGTCATCTTCAATGGCTATAATCTCTTCCAGTATCCAATTTTCCAACTACCACCTTCTATATTTTGTGTATACCCCTACAGCACTCCAAGTCCAATGATCCTTCCTCTAATCACACATCTTCCCACCTTCACCTCTCAGTCACCATATGTCTTCTTCACTTCCCTCCTTGCCTAGTTAAATTTCACAATTACTATGTGTTCTTCAGAAAATGTGCCAACCTTATGGCTTTTTATTATATATACTGAAACAGTATATTTTCCTAACTTCTTTGAAAGTCTGAGGATGAATTAGACATGGTAAAATTATTAATGAGCCAGAAAAGGCAGTATTTATTTAATGGTTTACTTTCAAGGTATGCAAACAACTTTATAAACGATCACCTAAGATTCCAAAATTCTCATGGAGTAGAATTACACTTTTACAGAGGGAATTTGGGTGAGTTGATGTAGGTCCATATATTCTGCCCAATGAGGGGACGGGGGAAGGTTTTAGGAAAGGTCTCCTCTTTTCACGTCTATTCAAATTCTTTGCAGAATCAGTCTGCCAGATTTTCAATGTTGTGAATGCTGCATTTTCAAACATTTCTTTAGAATCTTTTTAAAAATAAAGCCCATTTCAGCATTAGCACTGAAATTGAAACATTAATAGTGCTAACAATGTTTCTACATGTCATGAAGAAAATCCTTGAAAAGTAAAATATCCAATAAATAGGCTGTTGTTTTTACTTGCTCTACATGTTATATATACATATATACACTAATTTGATAATTTTTGAAGAATTAATTTGTTGTTTGGAGCCAAACATGTGTACACATTGGATCCCAAAAAAGTCCAAGATATACTGCCAGTTTCTATTTTCATAGTTTCCTTCTCCTTCCTTCCAGTCTATTTTCTCTTTTTCTCCTTCTTACTTTTCCTTACTTTCCCCTCTGTCCCTCGCTTACTTCTAAGATAGTATGTCAACCTGAACAAGCCCCTACATTCTTCTAACAAATGGAGCCTTACAAAGCTGTTTGGTAATCCAGTCAGAACTAGATGTCCTGCTTCCTTATCCAGAAACATTCCCATATTATGCTACCCATGATGTCTATTGAAATACTACTGAATGACCGCTGTTCAATTGTATCCCTTTTTAAAAACTCTCTCCCAAAACATGGTAAAATCATTAAGTTTCAGGGCGATAAACAGCTTCTAAGAAACAATATTCTCTCTTACAGTTGCCAAAAGTTGAAAAAGACTTCAGAGAGATTTCTTAAATCTGACATAACCTTTAGCTCACAAAAAAGCTTTCTCTGCAGTCTAAGAAGAAAAAAATATATACACATATACACATCTGTTCTGAATAACTTAACCAATATTTTGATGAAAATGAGTGCAGTAAGGAATGTTAAGCTATAAGCATGCCACATACACCCATCAAACTTCCCACATTCCAGACAGAAAAATTACTTTCAGATGGTTGACTGCATTTCTAGGAAAACATCCGAAGGTTATTTAAGGTAGAGAACCACATATTTAAAGAGGAATAAAACTGAATTAAATGGAAAGTCAGTAATTTTTTAAGGATAAAGGCAACATATCTTGAATTAATAAAGTAAGTAAGAACAGGCACTTTTGATCTTTATGACCATATTTTTAAAACTGCTACAACTTGTTTGTGAATTTTCCTATTGCTTTCTAAAAGTGTTCTAGACTTTAAATGGGGAGTAAGATAAAATCGTTAAATGGGAAAATTAGAAAGTGCATCAAAAAGTATATGGACCTGGAGAGCATTATGCTAAGTGAAATAAGCCAGCCAGAGAAAGACAGGTACCATATGATTTCACGCATATGTGAAATCTAATGAACAAAATAGCAAACAAAATAGAAACGAACTCATAGATAGAAAGCAGGATGACATCTGTTAGAGGGGAGGGGATTGCAGGGCTGGCTGAAAAAGGTGAAGGGATTAAGCACAAATTAAAAAAAAAACACCTCATAGACAGACAACAGCAGAGGGAAAGGCGGGGTGGGGCAGGTGGAGGAAGGTAAAGAGGGGATACATGGTGATGTAAGGAGACTTGACTTTGGGTGGTGAGCACAAAATGCAATATACAGATGATATAGAATTGCACACCTGAAACCTATATAATTTTATTAACCAACATCACATGAATAAATAAATTAAAAATAAATAAAGAAAATGGAACTTTTAATATTTAACACCATGCCTAATTGTATTTTGAACCAAAACATCTTTCGTAAACATTCTACCAAGAGAACAAATCTGCAATACACATTGTAGTTCAGAAAGACAGGTTTTTCTTAGTTAAAATGTCACTATGCATAGAGATTATTCTACATTAGAGGGGTGTGGAAAGACTGAGGAGGATTCACATGATTTAAATACTGCCTAAGTGGCAGAAGAGTTCTAGGTTCTCCTCTAACTGGGTATAAAATGAGCTATG
This sequence comes from Myotis lucifugus, assembly GCF_000147115.1. Taxonomy (NCBI): domain Eukaryota; kingdom Metazoa; phylum Chordata; class Mammalia; order Chiroptera; family Vespertilionidae; genus Myotis; species Myotis lucifugus. Next base: position 355,680 of record NW_005871068.1, on the reverse strand, counting down.
CTAATGGAGTTTTGCCCCTTGCTGTGCTCAGCAATAAATGTGGACAAGAAAGATGACATGGGCATTATTTGGTTAAAAACATCCTGTTTTCAAGTTAGATAACTAGAAATTAAAGGAATTTGTTTTTTAAAAACCTTAGTAAATCATATTGCAATAGCTATGTACAGGCCGGGGGGGGTACTTAAAATATTAGGGGGACCAGTCTATAAAGTATATGATTGTCTAACCACTATGTTGTGCACCTGAAACTAATATAGAAAACTAACACATAAAAATGTGAACTATAATGAAAAAATATGGAAAATTGTATGTTATATATTTTTCATCATTATAAAAAACCTTAGTAAATCAGTGTCTTGAAAATCTTATCAACATATGGAAGACAGTCACCATTTCTCATGAAAAGAAAAAGACAAGGATTAAGACCATCAACTGGAAGACTTTCAAATGAAACAAACAAAATGACATCTTGTAATAACGTTATAATTTCTTTCATATATTTTTCTCTTTATGATCATGTTAATCAGTGAAGCTAGCAAGAAAGGTTGCGATGAAAAACTTAAGACATACCAAAGTTAATTTCTCAGGATTTCACTGATAAGTCAGCCCATGAATATAGACTTTCAACTTCCTATCCCAGGGCTCTTTTTACTACACTAATTTGATTTGGTGATGAATTTAAGGCCATTGCATTTACAAAAAAATCCAATTCATCTTTCTTCAAAAATAATTTGATGACATGAATTATTACTGCTTATGTTTAAGTGTCCTCCCAGTTTGAAAATCTTGCAAAAACATTCTTAAAAGCTAGCTAAAGAGCTAATGGAGGATTAGAGCATAAATTGTGGATGTAACTTTGTTGTATATCCCTTAAGGAAGGTGGAAAACAAATTGGTTTGACATTGCACTACTTCTAAAATAATGCTAGGTTGTCATATGTATATTTAGATGTCTGTATATTGTTTTAATTACTTGCTCTAATGTCTTCAGTCATTAAGGTAATCAGGGTGAAATTTTTAGTCATCTCTTCTTTAACAAGATTGGATGTAACACTTGACATTTCCTATCCTCAAGGATCTATTTCTCCCATGATTTCTGGCAAATTGTTTTGCAGTGATACAAGAAGCCTCGAGTATAGAACACCATGCACAATCCTTCCAGTTAGTATTTATTACTTTAGTTGGGACTTTTATCAGAAATAAGATTTACTTTTAAAAATGGCTTTTCTGCAAGAACTAAATGAAGATGACATTCAACAAGCCATCTGTTAGGGCAGGCTTCAATTTAAGAATAGAAGTTTTTCCAAATGCTTATCTGGAACTTAAAATACAAAGAAAATTTATCATTTGTATATGGGTCTTTAAAAGGAGCTGCAAAAGTCTAAAGAACATATTTAGGAAAATGCTGGATTATATAAACCACATTGTGCTTTGAGAGCTAACACTAAAGACAATGGGTCCCTTCCTATTCCAGTATTTGTCATGATTAGGTTTTCTATTGTAGAACGGGGTAGGTCATCACAACCTTACACTATTTTTTTAATAAAATCAAAAGGGCAAATGACCCTATGTTGTACCAGGGCTCTTTGATTTTCTAGTCATAGTTACCTGCTTCTGTATTCACTTTGTCTGCAGCTAATTCTTCTTAAATTAGCTAGGGTTTCTTGACAGTAGGACTTGCCACTTTGGACTGGATCATTCTTTATTGTTGGGAGCCATCCTGCACCATTTGTTGTGCACATTCTATGAGTCACACGTTCTATGTAGGATGTTGAAATGACATCCTGGGCCTCTACCGACTAGATGCCAGCAGCACCTCCACCTCCAGATATGACAACTACAAATATCCTCAGAAATGGCCAAATGTGCTCTGACCCCAGCTGAAAATCACTGAATGAGAGTATTTCTATTGTTTCCTATTTTGTCTTTAAGGGAAGCACTATTTCACCTAGTTCGTATCTTTCTGTTGATTAATTCATTTTAAGAGTTTCTTTTTTCCTCTGATAGCTGCATCAGCTTTGTTGATTTGATTTGCTAATCTTTCCATTTTGTCCACATATTAATACTCTGGAACTTTATTAATTTTTTTTTAATCTTACTGTTTATCCATTATCTAGTAGCTTCAGTTGCTTTCAGGGTGATCTCTTCTTGCCAGGTTTCATTTATTTGAGAGACTACAACTTATTTTATTTATAATACATATTATTATCTCTCCCTCTATTACTTTTTAGCAACTAACCTTAACCTTTAACAATGTGTGGGGTCTGAATTGTTGTTAGAATTCTGATGATACGAGGTTTTAAAAGGTCCTTCTGTCCAGCATATGAGCTATTAATTTCCATAATGGAACTTTAAAAAAAACCTTGGATCAGGGCAGTTTCTAGTGTTATTAGCTATTTGAATGCTCTTCCTTCTACTTCTCAAAACCAAACCAAAGAAAGTGACAAACTCTATTCATATATCTTTTAATTGATATTATTTGAATGGCTAGTTATTGGGTAGAGGGGCCAAACTGAGGAAATACTTCCAGCCCTTTGTCCTTTATTAAGCCCCTCCATAGGAGAGAGGAAATGTTCATTTGCTCCATCAGCATTTGATAATCTTTGGGATTTATTTATTTATTTATTTATCTTCACTCGAGGATATTTTTCCATTGGTTTTTAGAAAGAAGGAATGACAGAGAAATATCAATGTGAAAGAAACGCATTGATTGGTTGCCTCCTGTACATGTCCCGACCAGAGCTGGGGCTGGGGAGGAGCCTGCAACCAAGGTACGTGCTCTTGACCAAAATCGAACCTGTGATCCTTCAGTCCTCAGGCCTATGCTCTATCCACTGAGCAAACTGGCTAAGGCGGGACATTTTTATTTATGAGCAGCTGCTATTTTTAATGCCATTTAAGCATGCTTTCTTGCACACTTTCTATGAGACAAGAACAGTGCTAAGTATTTGACATGCATCTCTCACTTAATCCTCATAAAACACTATGACTATCCCAATTTACAGATAAGGGAAAAAAACAGTGAGGATAAGGCTCAAGTTCAAGGTCAATCAGTTATTAAAGGACAACCTGTCACACCAAATTCAGGTCTTTCTATGTGACCTCAAAACTCATGCTCTAATATTTCTATCCATAGAATTATACAAATTAAGAAAGAGTACTTTACCTAGGTGATAACACTAATTTTTACATTAGGAACAGACTATTTTCTATTTCTATGCCAAAATAGTTTTCTATCAAATACATGATTCCTTATCAACATCAGCTTGATATTCAAAATTATTCTGTGAAGCTAACATATGGTCTTTATAAAATGTATTACATAAATCAAAAGAAATCGAATTCCTATAAGTATGGTACACATCTCATATTTCTGCATTTTTAATTCAGTAATTCATAGCTCTATGATTAGTTCTGCTTTGAAAGTGGTATATTTTAATTGAACACAGAAATTTTCTGTGGTTACAATACTATTTTCTTTTCTCTCTAGCATAGCTGATAAATGACAGCTGGCCTTTTACCTGAGAAGTAGGATAATTTATATTAGAAAATCACAGGAAAGATAGCAGCCTTGTAGTCAGAAATAAATAAATGTGAATGTATTACATATAATTGATACTTTAAGAAATATTTGAAACAATGCTATTAATTATAATTTAACTGCCCAAAAGATAGAATGAAGTTGTAAGACAAAAAGGAAGGAGATACTGAAGTATGATCATAGAACCTGGAACCTATAGACAATATCCTCCCCTCACATTGATAAAATTCAGTTTACAGTGTCATTGCCCATAGGGCCTCCATATGTTGCTCTAAGTCATTTCAAGCCATTTGCTATTCATGTGACTAAAAGGGACATAGTACTTTGTTTTTTAGTGCAAAATGTTCAGGTGTAATGACAGGAATTTATTTTTCTCAATGCACAATGTGCACATAACACTTATGAGGAGCAGTTCTAAAATACTGGCTTTGCATGCATTCATGTGCTTTTTGTGAGGTCTTGGATTTTCCATAAATCAGAAAAGGTCTGGATTCCTTCAAACCAATACTCTTCTGTGATATTATAGTAAAAAACATGTTTTCCTCCTATTGTTATAAAATACGACTACTCATGGCCACAAAGGGACTCAGCTAACTATGCCAGCCTTTTAGCAGGTTTATCTGTACAGAAATGTGCTATGATAAAATAGCAAGGGCAAGTAGTGCCTGAATAGTGAAAAGGGAAAGCTGATGGGAGATATTACCATACTGAAAAGTTGCCAAGCAACTGATCTAATCAAATTTGAGCCTTTATCTTTGAAACATGAGCAGATGAGACCAAATAGTTAAAGTGATTTAATGCTATCATGTCCCCCTTTTTTACCGCCACATTAAAGTTTCATTTTTTATTGAACTCTTTATTCATCCCATCTTATTCTTCAAAGAATTTAAAATGGCTGTCACTATTATTATGATTTATATGTTGAGATTTTTAAAAAATATGTTTTTATTGATTTCAGAGAGAAGGGAAGGGAGAGATAGAAATATCAATGAGAGAGAAACATCAATTGTCTGCCTCCTGCACGCCCCCTACTGGGGATGAGCCCACAATCCAGGCATAGGCCTTTAACTGGGAATTGAACTGGTGACCTCTTGGTTCATGGGTCGATGTTCAACAGCTGAGCTACCCTGGCCAGGCTATATGTTGAGATCTTTAAGTTATTTTTTTCCAGCTTTATTGAGGTATATTTGACAAATAAGATGTATATATTTAAGGTGTACAGTGTGATGATTTGACATACATATCCATTGTGAAATGATTATCACAATCAAGCTATTTAACACACCCATCACCTCATATAGTTACCCTCTTTTTTTGTGGTGAGAACAGTTAAGATCTATTGTCTTAGCAACACTCAAGTTTCTATGTAATAAAGACAACAGCAAAAATAAATACCTAGCACATACTGGCCACTTTCTAGGCAATTTTTAGTGTGTTATCATTAAATTCTCACAAAAGTCTATGAGGCAGATTTTATCATCTTTTAACAAATGAGAAAACAGTGGCCTAGAGGAACATCTCTGAGCCACAGTAGAGTAATTACAAGGCAGACAGGATTACCAAGTATGGCTGATATGGCAGCCAATGCTAGTGACCACTTATCTAGGTTTCTTCCCCTACTGTATTTGTGTTTCCAGAAGTTATTCTTGTCTACCTTTTAAGGAAAGTAAAACCTATTTTATGCTAAAAACAAAACAAAGCAAAACAACCCTATTTTATGTTCTCTGATTTAAAAAGGATATAACACATTGTTTGCTAATTTTACTCCTCAATTTAGCCATCTTTTCCTAAGGTCTGTCAAGGCCATGTCTATATAAATGCATGTTTATTATTGTGCCAGTAAATACCAAACAACATAGACAAGAATATATAAAATCAGACCAAGTTCTTTTTGCTTGAAATAAAATGTTTGAATTTGGAAAGAGTAATGCAATTTGTGGATTTTATTTTCCTATAATTTAGCAAATTATTTTCATTACATTTAGTCACCTAGTACCACTGGAAGAATCAACAAATAGCCATGGGTACTTAATCCCAGCTCTATCCACTTTCTAGTTGGGTAAGTTATTTAACTCATATGTAAAATAAAAATTCCATTAGTTTCTACTTCATATTGTTGTTGTAAAGATTAAATAGATTCACACATTCTAAAAGCTTAGAACAGTGCCTGGCATATATAAAAGCTCAAGAAGTATTGTTTACTTACTTTCTAGAAGGGCCATCTACTGTTGATCAATATTGTACTTATCTAATAGCTTAGGGCAAATAACTGTTCTTTTTACTCCCTCTTAGGAACAGAGCTTTCCTAAATATTTTTATCTTATATAATTTACTTGAAAATATGAATGTACTAAGAGAATATAATAAGTACATATATATTTAATCAAAAGCACATATTAGGCACTATGTTGTGTTTCTCCTTTGCTTCTCAAAATCCTGTCTACACTCTTATAATCAAAACTCTAAACCTCTCTGAGTAATATGGGAAGTTAATAGGAGAGTAATGATGACTAAGTTCACATACTTCACGTTAAGAGTATTTATGACTAAGAACTAAGTAGAACATTGTAAGCTAAAGGACTTATATACTGCATTTTCAGGTATCACACAAGTGCTAACAAGCTAAATTACTGTAATTTCCAGAAAATATCAAGTGTGAACTTTTTTGTACTTTAGTTTTTTTGCAATATATTTCAGCAGGATAATGTATTTTGATTTTCATTATTGTTAAATCCAAGAGAACATTGGCACCCTAAGGCAGTGGTTCTCAACCTTCTGGCCCTTTAAGTACAGTTCCTCATGTTGTGACCCAACCATAAAATTATTTTCGTTGCTACTTCATAACTGTAATGTTGCTACTGTTATGAATCGTAATGTAAATATCTGATATGCAGGATGGTCTTAGGCGACCCCTGTGAAAGGGTCATTCGACCACCAAAGGAGTCGCGACCCACAGGTTGAGAACCGGTGCCTTGAGGGATCAATGTAATGGGACCACTTTATAGGTTAAATAAGTTGTCATCAATTATTGGTTATAAACATTTGATCTAATTTGTATTGGAGACTTGGGGTCCAGGCTGAGAGACTGATATGAACCCTCAGATGGCAGACCTAGGTTTGAGAAGTTGCCAGGTATTTGGTGGGGATAACTAGCATTTAGAAACCCTGAATGATGACTATTTATCATTTAAAACTCAGCATAAATATCACTTCTATTTATGTGATGTCCCAGGCAGACTCTGGGGCTAAGCTGCTGGGCTACTGCAGAACTTTGTTCACATTCCTACTTTGTTCACATTACCTAGAGTGACTGCAATGCATCTCTTCATTTTTCTTTTCTCTGGGTTATGACTGCCTTCCAAGGAAGATTTATGTTTTATTCACCTTTGTATCATCAGTGCCTAGCAGACTTTATGTATGAACTAGAGGCCCGATGTACGAAATTCATGCAAGGGACTTGGCCCTTGCAGCCCCAGCTGCCTCACGGCCAGCTGCCTCACAGCCCTGCCCCCCGCCCACTGGTCTTTCTGGAAGGTCATTCTGCCATCCAGTCTAATTAGCATATTAGCTCTTTATTATATAGGATGAATTAACAAATGAGCCAGTCTTTGGGAATATTATGGCCACTAATTCATGTGTGTGACAGGTAGGTTTTATTACTTAATATCTGATTTTTTAAAAGGCAAATACATTACACTGCTAGTTACTTGGAGCGTTCTTCAGGTTGTGCCAGGGAATCACCAATGAAGTATCTATAAGTATCTCTATTGAAGGTTCAGATTATATTTTAGGTTCAAAAGTTTAAAAAAGTCAGGATCAAAAGTAAAAGAACTATTTTTTTTTTAACTTCCTATCCCTCTTTCAAGCACATTTACATTTCTTTTCTCCTAAGTTTATAAAAATATATGAAATATACGTAGGGTATCTATATTTTCTAAAATTTAAATAGTATTCCATTTTATTGGGAGAAATATGATTTGTTTAAACTGTAGTCTGAAGAGATAAACATCTTTTATAAAGCTATCAGTAATCAAATTTATGTGGTGATTACAATTTCCTCTTAGGTTAAACATTTGTATATTCTTCAACATAAGTAGAAAATAGCCAGAAAATTCTGGGACATAAAAAAAGGAAAAGTTGGTATATAGTACTGACTAATAATAGGTATTCAATAAGTGCTTGTGGAATGAATGAATAAAAATAATAATCTTATGTAATGGATCAGGGGTAGGGATAATAAAGATGGCAGGCTTCTGTATTGCAAAGGTTTAAAATATAGTAGGGGGAAAAAGCAAAGCTGCAAATATGTTCAAATTATGACGGTTCAAATTAAATGCCACCAAAGTAGCATGAAGAGGTATGCTATAAAATACCATTGCTTATTCTTATGATAGAAAAACACATGCACAGAGAATAACACAAAGGAAGATAAGCATGGTTACTAATCTTTAGGATCATTTTGAGCAAAACTTTTCATATGTAATTATAACCCAAAAGCTGTAAGGAAATAAGGCATGTGTATTAAGATAAGTGATGACCAATATTTTGGGACCACAGGAGGGAGGCATTTGGCCACTGTGGACAAGTAAGGGGGACAAGTGGAAAGAGAAAATTAAAATTTCCTTCTGCTCAGCTCCCACTGATTAAGTCTGGACTAATCTGCAAGGATCCTATCCTTCCCCAAGTATAAGTTCCTCACTAAACATGATTAGTTGGAAAACTTGAAAGGGAGTAGCATAGACTTCCAATTAAATATCTTCATTCTTGTAAGAAGATGAGAGACTTTATTCAGTACTTTAACTTTAGGCAACTTTCTCTGCCAATATTTCAGATATGCTATGTCAATTTTAAGTGTTTGTGACTGGGTTACTTTCTTGATCATACATGGAAAAATAGGAGTCAAAGCTAAAAACAAAACCCCCTACAAAACTCTAGGGACATGGTCATTCCAGGTGCATCTTTGCTTTAAATAGTGTGTTCTTCCTATTTAAAATCCAGTTCCACTCAACCTTTGCAGCTTCTTAAAAAAGACCAATATTGAAATGAAATTTTCCCTCAGAAAAGTCTATCTAAAGATTTTTTAATGCCTGAGGAGTAAGAAGATAATTTTATTTTAAATAAGCCATGTCAATAGCAAATTTACATTTAAAAAAGGAAAAAAAACCCACTTTGAATTATTCCAATTTGGCAACATCTGACATACAAAAATTTCATGTAATTAGAAACGGTTTCCACACATCATAAATGAGCTAAAATTCTATCTACTATTCTTGCTTACTCTTTGCAAAATTTAGAATAAGTTTAGATGGCATGCCTCACATTGTTAAAATTTCACTTATAAGCACATGACAGACACAGATCAATTACAAAATACAAAAGCTATCAAATAATTTTCATAACTCAAAAGCCTATGAAAAGAAATTAAAATTCCCATTCCAAACATATGTTCTTATGTCAACTTAAGAACTCTTACCATAAGTCGGGGTGCTTTCTCGTCTTCCTTGACTACTTGATCTTCCTTTTTCATATTCATAGCAATACAAGACAGTATCTTCCTCAACAATATTAAATCTCTTTCGATATTCCTGATCCAGAAATGAATTTGGTGATTCAGATCCCTTATGCACAGGCTTGCCCACCATATGTCCTCTGAGGTCTTCACAAGGAAGGTTTCCTTTTTCATCCCTAAAGAAAGGGTGAAGGAGAAGAATGTAGGAAAGCGTTAGGGTGGTAAAATAGCTGAGAATGTCTAAAATAGTAAAAATATCCTTCCCATGCAATATATCTTTTCATCTTTCCAAACTTTGAGGTTTATAGGGCAATTTTTAACTATTCCTATTTTGTAGAAAAAATGCTGAGGCTTAGAGAGATTAAATGAGTTGCCTGAAGTTCACACAGGTAATAAATGACACAGCCAGATATGGATCATAGATTTTTTAACTCCTGCCCTAGTCCATTTTCACATGTAATGGAAATCACCTTAGCACAAAAATTGCTTTTAGTGTTCAAGACAGTAGGAAATGTTAAAAATCTAACTTTCTTTTGCCAGTTTACCTAGTTGATTCACATAATATCTGCACTACTTAAAAACAAAAATGTGTTTAAGAACAAACACCTCTGTTAGGACACTGTGGCTTTAAAAACCAAATCAGTACTAAATAAACTGATATTATAAGAATGTCAAATAGCTTGTTATTAACTTAAAATACACCTTAATGAAAATACTTTCAGTATTTAAATTCTATGTATCTCATTTAATAGTAAATACATATATTCACAGAATTCATTCCAAATGGAAAATTTCATTACATATCCATATAGAGTTTAAGAATATGATTAAAGATGATGGCAAGTTATTAACCAGTATCACCCCAATAAATGTAATAAAAAAGCTAGGTAGAGAGCAATGTTTGTAGTATTCTCCTTTCTTTTTGTAAGAAAGGTGAAAGGGAATATTAATGTAAATATCTAGTTTTGCTTATATTTTCAAGAAGAAATAATGGAAGGATAAAACATACTAATAAAAACTAATTTTTATGGGGAAGGAAAGGGAAAATGTGGGCGAAGCAGGGATGAAAACATTTGCTTTTATGTATTTTATATAGTTTTGAATTGGAGCCATGTAAATGTTTTGAATAATTAAATTTCAATCAAAATGAAAAAAAATGATGGTAAGTTGATTTTTTCTTCTATAGGAATCTAAAAAGAAAGTTCTCTAATAATTTATGATACCCCTAAATCTTACTCACATATTGTATTACTCACATGGTCCAGATGATTGGGCCCTAATGAGTGGTATTTTAGTAGAAATATTTCATTTAGGTTTGGCTGTATCGAACCTTATTTATCTTACATGTTTAAATGACTAGTTATGAAATTTTTGTTAGAAAAGCTTGTCTTTTAGAATAGGACTATAGATGTAAATGCAATGTTTCTTCCATTGTGGCTCATTAATTTTATTTCTTCCTAATTCTTGTTTCCTGTTTTATGCTAAAGAGTGACATCAATGCTATCAAAGCAGATACAATTTAATTTTATGTCAAGTGCCAACACTTGAAATCTTAAATCAACAAAACGAATCTTAAATCAATAGAATAAATCTTATAATAGTACAGATGAAAAGAAGAATTTTGCATTTCATCTTGCATCTTATAAAATGGTGATGAGCTTATAAATTGAATGTCAAATCCAAAATATAAGGTTCAATTCAGCACAATACTATGCTTGTATCCATATGCAAATGTTTAGATTAGGTTTGTCCGAATGAAGGAAACTATATTCCTAGTAATTTAAATATGTAGAAAATAGTAAATAATATTCTCATGACAGACTGAGTTGGCAAATTTTCTTATGTATTTAACTCATCACAAGGTGAAATTGCCATTTACATTGCCATTCACTCCTTTATTTTTAAAATAAAGTGTTGCTTATTCCCAAATTGTAACTACATAGTTCTTAGGCAGCATAAAGAAAATAAATATAAAATCCAGGCAGAATTTTATTTTCAGCTAGCTAAAAACGTTTCCTATACAAATTGCCTGGTATTTTTATTTTATTTTTTACTGTTTTAGTCCTCTATCAAAAAGAAATAGACACTGCAATTAGTTTGGAAATAGCCCTAACAAAGTCGTGGCACTGGAAGAGGGTTATATTTATCTATAAATGGGCAGACTTTTCTATCATGCCGGTGACATAATTGTTAATGCAGCTCGATATATGAGGGTGACTAGGCCGTAGTTAATTCACCATGCTCTAATTATAGGAGTACACCTGTGGCAGAAAATTGGAAGGGCTGGTATTACTTGTACTATAATGATATGAAAGAGGGACCTTTTACCAGCAAGGAAGATTTATTAAACACATTTATATGTCATTCACTCAAATAAAGTTGAATTTTAAAAAGTAAAAACCAAAAACAAACTTTGCAAAAAAATGAATTGATATACATATTGTGCATATAAATGTGTGTGTGTGTATATGTATTCACACCATAAGCCACTGAATAACTAAATGTATTACTTCATTTTGCTGTAAAGATTAAAACATATATTTTTATATTTAATATGTTTATTTGTAGAATAATATACACTAATTGTATATATGCAATCTGGAAAATGCACACTATAGACTATGATAATCAAACTTTATATACTCATAAGTCATATGTATAAATTGACAAAATTTCACTCACTTCACATATGAGTGTTTTTTCTTTTAGCGATAAGATCACTTTTGTAACCACATTTATTTTTTCTGGAATAAATGCGTTCAAAGAATCACATGAAAACAATTCTACCTAATTTGACAACTAGGCCTACTATTTTTAAGGGTTGCTTTTTTGTTTTAAGATGAGAAAATTTGTCTGATTTATATTTCAAATTAACACCAAAATGCCTATCCTACACAAAACCAACTTTTTAATATAGAAAAAAAGAAATGTTCTGATAAATTCAATTAGGTGAACCACACTCATAATCAAAATGAGAAAAATTGAAAAAAAGTGCCAAGTTTGTATCTATAAAAAGAATGACAACTTCAAAAACTTCTATAACTATCATTTCAAGTCAAACCAGAAAATGCTGATAAATTATTTATACAAGGTGTACGTAGTACAAAGGAACTTTGATGCATGGATTGTTTTGACTATGCTATATAAAATTACTGTGTGACTGAGCAATTAATAATTTGATTCAAAATATATTTAGAATATTGTGTTCAATTACACACTAGACTACAAATCAATTAAAATGAGATAATACACTCTAATTATGAATTTCACTGAAAAGGATAGAGCTTTCAAACAATACCGACAAAATAAGTAATGCTATATTGATATTTCAATCTCTTATATTATACAGTATTTTTCAATAGCATGTTAAAGTTTTTTGTTGATTTCTATATATTTCCTTAGTCATATGTACACCACTCCCTGAAGAGAGAACTGTTATCATTTTACTCCTTTGTCTTCTGAAGTGTATTTTAAGTACTTTCTGTCTAGGAAACATGTCCTTTAAAACAAGTTCCATCCTAGCCAAGAGAAAAGGAAAGAACATTTAAAAACACTGCAGAGATTTGATAAAAAAAATCTTCTGATGTTTATTTGTACATGTAGCTCTCTGAATAAGGTCTCTTAATCATTTGCAGTAAAATAAAACAAACTCAAAAGATTCACTTCCTATTTGATACACACATGCTTTTATTGCTCCTCATGCAAGAGTATTCAGAAAGTCAGACACTATCTTAATAGAATTAAAATGCAATTTGTGTTTGACTAGGATATCAGATAGATTTTTATATCTGATTGTAAATTTAACATAAGACTGTAAATTATATCATAAATATTTGTGGAATTCCAGCTTAGTAAATTACATCTTCTCATAAAATGCTTCCCCACAGCTACATTTAATTCTCAAAAATAAAAATAAAAATGTTTATTAAACTGACTATAGTTTTATTACCAAATGACAACACAGTATTTGCAAACATGTCATGTGGTCATGTAGCATTTAGATAATAAAATGTCAGTACCATCATATCTAATAGAATGAGACATTAGGTGTACCAATGAATAATAAAAATTAATAAAACCAAGGTAGTTTAGTTCTTTTATAAATAAAAGAAATTTAATATTAATTATGTCTTGAAAACAAGATACCTTACATGATTGTTTTTGAATGATTGCACAACTAATTTAAAAACTGAATAAAATTCTTTGTGATTGGTAGTAACTGTCCCTTTTGTACTGGTCCTTTTCCATAACTTTGCATTCCAGAAAGATGGGTATCAGAATGCTTTTGGACAAAATGCTTTATGGCACTAAGTTCTATTCTTCCATATCTTCCAGGAATTTCTAGTAGGAATTTGGAAATGAAATGGGGACACAGACTCAAGAAATCTGGAACATAGACTTTAAAGTCAAGCCATTTTCTTGCAAACTCTTTCGTTATCTACATTTAAGAAGTTATAAAAGTTATCTATAACTTTCTTCTAGAAAAAAATATATGACATGCTTCAAAGTAACCTAAGATTTCTAGGAGCTTCTTTGCCAAAGAGCCTCACTTATATTTTACTTATTAAAATAATCCTAATTATTATTTAATAGTATTTTACTATTCTTTCCTTTATATGAGATGTTTATAAGATATTTAATGCTTACTAAGTGTTTAATACATATTAATTAGTTATTAACCAAAATGCATTCTCTGTAATGCAATGATTTTTCTAGAATGTGTTCGAATTCCCAACTGATAAACTATTCAAGTTGTTCCTTGAGAATTTACTTCACAGTTTACATGCCATTGGGTTAGTCTTTGGATAGAAGCTTCCTAGAACAACATGATGGTTAGTTTTATACCTGGGAATATACGGTTCTGCAGGAGGAGGGGGGATGTAGAGATCCTGGAGAGCAGAACTGTCTCTTTTGGTGGGTGTACTGATGGTGCTGGAAGGCGTGGCAACACTGCTTGTGGGACTTCTAGGTATAAGAGGCTGGTTAAAATGAAAAAGAAAATACATACACACACAAACAACACACAAAACAACAACAACAACAACAACGACAAAGTTATCATTTTAAAATTATCTATTTCTGCAAAGTTTTTGAGCTTGGCTAAAAGAAAAAAGCATGTTATTTATCACAGGGATATTCCTTTGAATCTCCAAACACACAGTTTATTACTTTAGAGGTTTCTACTTAGTTTCCAACTCACCTTATTATTTGGTATAACCATATTTATATATTACTATGCAGTGTTTCATAATGAGAAGATTTATGTCACAGTCAGAAACTTATTAAAATTAAATTTGCTTTGTTAGAATCCCTTCTTTTAAAGAAAGTTAATAAAGAGTAACTTTCAAAAGAATTAGCTCATTCACATCCTGATTGATATATTAGAAAAATATTTCAGAACTTCCCCCCAAAAGATACAACATACTCTTAAATTAGCAGAATGTCACAGATTCTCAGAAAAGGTTACAAAAATGGACCAGGAAAGGCCAATATGAGAGTATTTTTCAAGGAAAACCTACTTTTTTAAAGTAAATGTAAACCCAACTCTCTTCTCAAAGTCATTTTATGGTACATCTTCAAAAGTATGGTGATTAGTGTGACAGAATCATTTCACCTTTTCACACATTTATCATTGTTTAAAATAATCCGTAGTCGCATATCTAGAAAACTCATTTTCATGCCTGTATTTAAGTATAAGTTTTTTAAAATTAAGATGGTATATATAGTAAATCAAGCAATACATCAGGATGCATTAACTTAAGAGCACTCCCAATTCTAAGCTTCAAAAGTGATCTTGTGGTTCGAGAAGTTATCCTAAAGTGAAACAAAAATTTACAAATTTTCATGTTTATCTTACAGGTCTTACTGATTAGCGAAATATACAATAACATGAAAAATAAGCATTCTAGTGCAATTGCAAATATAAAAATAATGATCACAAATGATCTGTATCATCACATGACCAGATGTCATTTTAGCCAGTATGAAAACAATTTGAGTATATCTATATAGACCCACAGTCTATAGCTGGACACTCAAAAATGGCATATCACAACTATTTATATTGTGACAATACTTTCATACAGATAAACAAAAGTTTAAAAAAGCCAAGTATAAGTACAATGTACAATGTAGGTCACTAGGGTAGGCTACATAGTTTATAACTCAGTGCACAGTTTTTACCTTCTTTGCTACACAGCTCACCTTAATAACTTGAAATCACACACTCTGCCAAAATGATGGTTACGCTTTAGACTAGGTGAAATAGAAATTAAAGGCAGAAGGGGTAAATAATTGACCAGTTATTTTGGGACTCTATAATATGATTTAAGGAAGTCAGAAGCTTTATATGTTGAGGAATTTTGAGATATTAAGAAAGTACACAGTAAAGACTGATGTTTAACTATGCTGATTTCGGAACAGTTTCCAGTAAAACTCTGTGTGTCTTTTAGAATTAAAAATCTTGGCAATGGGAAATCCTGAAATTATATACGTAATAAGGAGCCACCTGCACAAATGAACACCATGAAGCCGGAGGAAATAAATAATTGTATTCTAGGGATGTACTACATGCCTCTACAACAGATCTTTGAATAATGGGTTCATTACAACAAGTATTTAGACATACTATATATGTATAATCATTGGGATGTGACTCTGTTTATAACTGTTTTCCTCTCTGTCAGGACATTTTGGTATCAAATACAGGTGACATTAAACAATAACTTGGACGAAAATTTCATCATTATAGAACTGTAAGAAAACATTCATTACATAGTATGTTACTTCCCAACAGAGGCACTGTGAGAGAAAAACTTACATTCAAGATGCTTTCTAAATGTTCTAATATCACTCTTATTTTAAAATGTCCTAATATGATAAGTGAATTTTTTAAAAGTTCTAAAAACATAAGCACTAGAAGAAAATAATATAATTTAAAATTTTATTCTCTTTCTTCTGTTTTAGGGTCACTATTTCTATTTTGAAGACTTCTCTCCTTTTAGTTTATTATCTGTAGAACTAAAGATAATTCTGTTGTTGTTGTTCATACCTACCCTTGACCTCCCCAGACAAAGAGGGGAGAAAGAAAGAAAAAAGAAATAGGAGTCAATGGTTACAGTATATTTAAATACCCCAGACATGTAAGGTAATGATGAAGAGTATTTTATTCTGCCTGGACTATTACCAGGATTGTCTACACAGGGTACTTATGCCTTTCCCCTCCCAGGAAATTTAAATATTAGCTATTTCCTTTAAATTGTTATTTTTTCTAGATATCTATTTTCAGCAAGGAATTGCTATTTATGTCATTGGTTAATGTTATTAGCTAAATTAGCAAGTATGTGGAAGAAAAAGACTCTTAAATATGTTTAAACAGATAACAAGTTTGATTGTGCCAGCTGGTTCAATAAGTTGAATTGGTTTTAAAAAACTTGTTCTTTCAGAGAAAAAAAATAGTTAATCCTGTTGTTTAATTAAACTGGCTAGTTATTTTATTAACTGGTAAATTATACAAAACATTTCAATGGGTTTAACATACATACATCATCTGGCTAATCAGTATGCCCTGTAACGAGTAAAATCCATGGTAAATATTAAATATATTCAATATATTTTTATCGACTGTTTGTACTAGTTTGTCAAGCTAATCCAAGCTAAAAAAGTAAACATTCTTCTTGAGAGTCTCAGTTTAAAAAGACAATACGCAATGGAGAGGTCAATGGGGGGAAAAGGAGACTTATGTAATACATTAAACAATAAAGAACTTAAAAAATGCGCAATAGAAAAATCAGCATAAAGTAGCAGCTTTATGGGAAAATGGAAATAGCTAGTTATCCCAAATGGAGGTCTTTGTGATAACCTGAAAGTATAACCTCTTAACTTTGGACAAGAATTGAAAGAGTACAAAATGACTAAAAGAATGAAAAAGGCATTTGAAAACATTAGAAAGATAGACAAATTTTGACTAAATCAAGCACAGTATAAATGATGCTATTAGCTAAAATTACCAGTGAGAAATTTCTAGCTGTAACAAGTGGCATTAAAATTACATCTACCACCAATAACCATTTAAGGGAGTGCAAATACACCTAGTGACAAAGAAAGCTTCCATTAAATCAAAAAAGGTGTTCTCTCAGCATTCAATTCAAATTTTAATAGGCATATTCCTTACTTTCAATCATTTGTTAACATAGTGTAAGAAAAGCATTATGCCATAGAAATAAAGGGTATTTTTTTTATCGTGCCACTTTTTCTATCGGTAAAATCTATATGGGAAGAGAATTAGGAACTAACATCACTTATGGATAAAATACAAAGGTTTTTAAAGACTTTATCTGTTACTGAAGTAAGCATAAAGCTTCAATATAATTTGATCCACTACAGTATGCAATCAAGTATGACAAGGATCCAGTTTTGCATTTTATCCAAAGGGGTTTATTTTCTGAAAGGAACTTGTCATAACATTTAGTTTTCAGATCAAAATGAACCTACTGATATAAAGTTATCCTTCCAGATTCAGTGAGACTCCAACAAGGAAGGTACATTTGCATATATGTTGTTACTCTTCTAAAACAAGTCTATGATGCATTTATTTCTAGGGGCATTGGCGTGCATCTTTTAAAATACTCAAATCCCAAATAAAACGATCATATGTATCTCTTCAAATGTACATTTATAATACTAGGTCAATTACTACTGCCAAAAGGACTCAAATCTTCTGAATCATGAACAATGCTTTAGTAATAATATCCTACTCATCCAGATTAAACATCACTGGAAGATTGTGATCGTTATAAAATAAAACTTTCAGCTTTTGTAAGGCATCACTGAAATCTCACTTTAGATCATCTCATGGCTCAGGTCTTTTTCTTATGTCCCCAATTCTAACATCTCTAAGGTAATTGAGCACATCTGGAAGATATCAATGTACCTCTGAAACCGATAAGGTCTTAAGGACTATAGGAAAAGAACTTCCCTACTAAAGAAACCACATTTGATGTTGAGGTTTTACTTGAAACAGTTTAACATTTTAACAACTCTTGGCAAGCATATCTTAATTTAGTTGTCCCTCTGTCTGGTGAGTGACCCAGCTTTCATAGAGCCATGGAGTCTTGATGAAACCAATGACATAAAGACTGCCCCAACGTTAAAAATTAAGACAGTGTGTTACATGCTACGTAGTTATCTCAGAAAGTCACTAATGCAAAGATCACAAAGAATTGCTTTGTCTTTCAGGGTTAAATATTCATTAAAATACGAATGATTACATCATGTATAACACCTGGCCATTTATTTTATTCAAACTGAAGAATAAGCACAGACTCAAAGGCATCACAATACCCCGTTATTCTAGCACAGAACATTTACACACGTCCTTACTCAGTTCAAACACATTTTTATTGTAATTCCCAAAACAAGTACCAGGATATTGTTTTATGTTAGCGATTCTCTTCTTAGTCATTTAAACAAATGCTTCAGGGAAAATTTAATCTGGATTTTGGGAGGCACGATGTTGCATACAATCTTGTAAGTTTCTTGACCATATAAAGAATGTTAGATTTAATTTGGAAAATTATTGGGAATGCTTTCTCCTGGGTAAGTTTTAAGTAGTAAATAATTTGAAAAGAACCTAAGAGAAACACACCTATACAAAATTCTCCCACTCTGTTCTTTCACAGATTTTTCTAGAATACAAATTTATAAATACAAAAAGAGTCTTCTTTTATAAGCATGTAATCTTCCCTTACTTATCAGACTACCAAGAAAACGCACATTGCTTTTTCTGATCATGGATTTGATCAGGACACCGTATCTGTCATGTATACAATTAAAAAATACAGACATATGAGCATAAGTATGCATATAGTTACACAACATACAACTAATATAGACTTGAGAGCCACATGACAAAATGGCTTTTTCCACGGAATCATCACATTTTGTACATTATACTGAGACTACCAATAGTATGTTTATTCTTGTGCTCTCCAGTCATATTGGCATAATTACTACTGCAACATTAAAACTGGACTTCCAATTATTTCAAATTACAGTCAACTTCATTTTTAGGATAGTAACTAAAGAAATGGGAAACTAAAGAAAAAAATAAATCATAAAAGAATTTTTGTTGTCAGTGTTAACATTTTGGAAGTATTTGGCTGATAACACAAATGTGACTGAGGTCCTTTAATTAATTTGCTTAAACCTTAGTGAACAAGAAATTGATGTGACAATGGCTTGCAGCTATTTACCAATTTGAGCATGTAAAAAATGTGATTGTTTTTTGCCTCCCAGTCAGCATAATTACATTTTTAGTTTAAATTTATTTTCTTTTTCTAGTATCTTAACTAATATTAGTTATCTTCCTCTTTAAAACATGCTTTTAAAACAAAACTCTCAGAAACATAAGCTTTGTTAACTAAAGGTCACCCTGACCATGACTTTGAATTAAAATAAATTTTATAATCGCTTATGTTTTTTTTTACAACCATTCATATCTGTATTTGAAATACAACAAAATCAATGCTCTTCAATTGTTATACCAGTTGACAGATGGAATAAACTGCTATGACTATTTGCTTTCCATTTCATTTTCTTCTCAAAGTTAAATATCCTGTAAAAATGCCTAGCAGTAATATTTTAAATGAAAAACACAAAATCACACAAGAAACTATCACAAGTTACAGGATTTATGGACTAGAATACAGTTTAAGAACATAAGTCTAATGATACAGTTTGATGTTATTTCATATAAAATGTGTTTAATGAAACCTGTATCAGTATGTTGAATTCCAGCATTGATTTTAGTGGTCATTTCTGAAATGTATTCTAACCAAAAATACTGGGTTCTTAATGCTTAAAAAAAATTGTTCGTCCCCAGTGATGATTTCAATCAACATTCTTGTCAATGTCCAGCCATATAATCTCTTTTAAGAAGAAAATGACATGGATTTTTAGGACCTACACACACTAATTTAAAATCACAAACATAAAAAAAAATACCTTGATGTTTATCCACAGTTGCCAGAAATGTTTTCACTGAACTGGAAGAACTTGAACATAAGCAATCACCCTGCTTACCAAAATCCAGGACATTAGTTGAAGGTGCTATTAAGGACGTGTTTTTAAAAACATCTCTCAGAAAACAGGGAATCCCTGGTTTGCTTTCTTAGAATAACATATTCTATCTTAAGTAAAACACATCTACTATTTGTAAATGAATGCAGATGACAACGCAATTCAATTCCAGATTAAATTTGCTTGTATATTTGACTAAGGTATCTTTTATTCTATTGTAAAATGTTTGAGAAAGCAAGAATTTAAACAAAGAGCTGCCAAATTTCATGAAATGTACTAATGAAATTGCTCTGTGAGTATGAAGCTGAATTGTATGCTTTTGTTTATTTGGCTAAATTCCATGAATGTTTTTTTCAAAGAAATTCCAAATCAAAATTTATCATTGTGGTTGATTAATAATAGAATTTACTATACTTTTAAAATATTTTTAGAAATAAAGATTGTTTCATTAAAAATGTGATATTCCTTAATAATCATCTGCCTTAGGGTAGATAAGGTTATGTTTTATTTGTCTAGGCACAAATTATTTACTTGTTAATTTAGAAAATAATTATTCCTTATGTTAGAATACTGTTCTTTATTTTAAGATGTATGTATTAGTTTACCTACATGCTACACAAACTTTTCCATATTTTATCTGAAAATGCTAGTAGGTAAATGAAACCTGGCATACAAAAAAGATGAACATATTGAGCTAAATAAACACCACAGATTGTTTTTTGGTAACCTCTACTTTAAATAATTCTTACTAGACTACTGGTATTTCCTATGTAAAAAGAAACGACCTAATGTCTAATTCTTCAGGTTTGAATATTTATATTTAGATGAGTTAATTGGCATTTTAGCCCTAACATGTACGTACACATATCGGAAGCAAGAATACAATAGGAACGATACTGTGTCTGCCCAGAGTATTATTCATTTGTTCCACATTTGAGGTCCTTTCTTAGCCACTAGGAAAAATATGTGGCCTTAGGCAAAGTCACAAAAGAATCCAAGACCACCTTAAGACTTTCATCCCACTATTTCTTTGACTTTTCCCCCTCTGGAGGAAGTCTATCTTCAATCTCCAGATCCTGCTACCCTCAGGTTTTGTCCACTTTTAATTGTATCAAAATCTGCATTTTATAAAAATTCTGATCAGATAATTTCCATTACTCTCCCAGTGTCTTGGTAATTTCGGGTCTTCAAAATAGATTCTGGGGAGATCTGGTGGTGCTGACATATGCTAGAGGACTTAACCATTGCCCTTAGTCCTAAGATCTTGTTTTACCACCACTAGGAAGTATTTAGTTAAAACGTCACCCCAATAAATTCAATAACAATGAAAAATGAATACTCTCCATTTTGCTGTGTAAAAAGTCAATCTCTGAAGCAATTTGCAAAGAAGTTGAAAGCAGGTCTCTCCCCGCCGCCCCAACAGTATTGTTTATCTGTAAGGTTTGAACTTAGACTATACAATTCAGGTGAACTAAATTCAGTTGAAATAACAAACACAAAAATGTCAATACATATAAGCACTTATATAAATGCTGACTTTCTTTTATCGGATTTCAGCATTCTGAAAAAGTAAACCTACAAATATACTCAGAGTAACTGAACAGGCAATGAGGAGTAAATACAATTAGTGATCTGATGAGGCACATTTCTTAGCATTTGGGAATGGACCTATAAAAAGTGCCTTAAAACTCTATTAACTTATATTATAATTAAGGGGTGTGAAATCATTTAAAAAATTAAAGTCTTTATTATCCTGCTTTGAGTACACATACCAAATGTATATGTAGCAGAAAAGAAACAGTGGTTTTTCAATAATTTTAGCATTTTACATAAAATTGACTCTTATCTGCCATTACCTTAATTCTCCACTTTGAGTTTGTGCAAAAGAATCTAAAAGGGGACCAAATTATCCATTTATTTTCTAGAGATATTCCCTCAAAGTTCATGGATCAACAAGAAACTAATGTCTTTTTGGTGTTCAATGTGAAACAGAAGAGACTAGAAAGAAAAATTTAAATTAACTACACGTACATAGAGAAGAAAACCTAAAAGCTGAAAGCATGGGCTTCTTCTTCAGGGTTTCCACCTCAGACTTTGAAGAAGGTTCTTAAGGGAAGACATGTCAATAGAAAACTATAGAATGTAACAACAAAGCAATTTATAATGCAGCAAGAAAATAAAATGATGTGATGGTAAAATCTGATCTATTAATCTACGCCTTAATGAGTCAAACACTGAACTCTGAACTTTAATGAATATCAAAAATCTTTAATAATAAACATACTGCAAGTCAAATGTATTTGGACATATTAATACAGCTTTACATGTATTCATTTGAAAATTAGAAAATTTCACTTTAAAAATGTAGAGACCTTAATGTTAGAAAATTTTATATGTTTCTGTTATTTAAGTAAAATGCAAATTTGAGGCAAATAAATAGTAAACTTTTAGATAATTAGACATTATTATAGTCTATAAGGCCATTCGTGTGTAATGTAAAATTTAGGATTTTAGGAAAAAATATCTAAGAATGGTATAAGGTACTAATATAGAATGTAATACCAATTTACACAGTGATAATGTTATTTTCATATATTGCTTTTCTTTTTAAGCTGAATGGGCAGTCTTCTATTTCAATTGGCAATTTAAATTTTTAAAAATTGTACTTCTAAGAAAGGTAATAGTCTCCTATTTTTAAAATGCAGGTTTTATGAACAGAAAAAGTAGAGATAAAGTACTGGAATTGGTCAAATGTCTCCCATTATATATAAGTGGAATTATTATGTGTCCGAAGGTATAATACATTGGTTCTGATTACTCTGACCAAATTTTTGTCCTTCTTACAAAAAGGACAAAAATTTCTTCTATGATGTGTTTAAAGATTATATCCTGACTGAAATTGGAGAATATGTATTGCTTCTTTCTTTATTCAACCAGAATTATATATTTATAACTTCCTAGATAAGTCAGCTTCTTAATGAATATAATTTATCAACATCCAGAGTAATACTTAGAGTGATGTTTCATGCTGAAGAAAAATGCAGAAATTTTAATGCAACAGTTTCTCTATTTTTGCCACCCTAAAGGGTGGAAAAAAGAAAAATGATCAGTCAGGTGGAATGCAGTTGGTACATTTTAATTACTACCTAAAACTTCCTTTACATACTATTCATAAATAGCTATTACTATGTTATGACCTGATTCACAATAATTTTATAAACTATCAGCTAATTTCTTCAAGAAGTGAATATGGGGATAACTTTTAAATAGAAGATTATATCAAACATGAAACCTCTCATTTTAAATTTCTATATTTGGCTTGAAATATCTTGTGGTTTGTTTGGAATTATGCTTTTAAATGTTTACAAATTAAGGCCAAGTTCTTTATTATTTGGGCTTTAGTATATAAACTTTAATATTTCATCACAATTAAGCCTATTAGGATAAGCTGTGAAGAGATCATTTCACAAACAAATTTTCAAAAGCATACAAGATTAATCCATATGCTGCTGAGATGAGGCACAATAAAGAAGCATTACTGAGATAGTCTATGGCTAAAATGATGGTGTATGACTTATGATTAAGCTTCATTACCTGCAGAGCAAGGGGCTTCCATCTCATATTTTTCAGTAAAGCTGGTGCTGAGGTAAGCATGCTCTGAGGTCGCTTTTTCAAAGTTAAGATAACACCACTCGGGTCCTCTCGTAGTGCATTCACCAAATTTTTCAACTGCCACCCCACCTGGTAACCAGCAAAATCATTACAATAAAATTGAGGTACAGTATTCAAAGATTTAATGTTCTCCCCCTTTAATAAGATTAGTTAAAAATGAAAATCACATAATTGGTGTACCATCGTACCAATTTTCAGGAGATATATACTTAAGAAATTTTATCTTTGAGTTGATTAACCATGTTATTGCATTAGAGTCCATATCATTCTGATAAGCTAATGGACATTTACCATGTCAAAGCAGAGAGTAAAACGGTATCCTACCAATGGAGTAATTTAGAATTTAAAGAAATTATATCATCATTAATGCTGTGCAAGGTCTAGATCCAAGCTCTGTTCAAAAGTACAATTTTAAAATCTGCATGCCTGAAAACACGGATTTGACAATGTCCTGAGTTTACAAAGTACACATGCTTTCTCATCACCATCTTTTAGAGATATGTGGTACAAGTGTCTATAAATTAGACTGACATTATATTACCAATAGCTGGTAATGACACACCAAGACAACATTCTGATGCATGGAAGACAGCATCAATAGAAGAGACCTTTCACCATGGTATAAGATAGAATAAAAAATTACAAGTTAATACTACTCCAATGAAGCACCTATTAAAACTGTGTTCCAAATGATTCTATAAATTTAAAATATAATGTGCTATATTTAATGAAGCCATTCTAACCCGACTGGCATGGCTCAGTGGTTGAGCATTATCCTATGAACCAGGAGGTCACAGTTCAATTCCCGGTCAGGGCACATGCCTGGGTTGCAGGCGTGACCCCCAGTGAGGGGCATGCAGGAAGCAGCCAATCAATGATTCTCTCTCATCATTGATGTTTCTATCTCTCTCTCCCTCTCCCTTCCTCTCTGAAATCAATAAAAATATATTAAAAATAATGAAGCCATTCTATTTGAATATCACCTCAAAAAATACTGAATAATTAAACTGAAGTCCTTGATAAATGTCCTAAAATGTGGCTCAGCTGTTATCCATTAAATTATTTCACTCATCATCCTTTTAATATTTTGAACATAGAATAATATTTTTTTGCTTTTAAGGTGGATTAGTTACACAGTTATCAGATAACTGAAATCCCAGAACTATGCTTTAAAGAAACACATTAAAAATGTCTATTATTTCAAAGATTAAAAATGCATTTAACACTATAAAGAAAAAACTTTTATCACAACTCTAATGTATTCGAATTTTCCAGTATGTGTTATAGAAATACATTGGGTCAAAATTTATCCTAGTTTGCAAGGAGGATTTAGCAAATGGTCATAACAGTGATCTAGTTTCTTCCTAGGCACTCAAGTGAAAGGGAATGTGTGCCTTTGTCTGTTACTCATGTTTTTGCCTGGAAGATAATGTTCACGCTGGAAAGAATGAGCACTTCCACCAAAAGAAGCACAGATCTCCAGAGACTATGATGAAAAGATACTCTGAACCGCAGCTACTGCAGAATAATGGGAGACTTTGGTTTATATAATGGATGAGCATTCATTTAAATTATAACTTCTATTATAGCTGAATTGAGTGATGGTAAAGAGAAAACGTTAGGACAAAAAAGAAGCAATATGCTATAATGCTTAAAACCTCTGGGTTTCTCAGATATGAATCAAAATGATGATTTAGAATACCTGACTAATCTGAACAAGAAGCTACCAATTTTTTAAAAAAAGTCACATTAATACAGATCAACTAAAGTACTGGAATTGGTCAAATGTCTCCCATTATATATAAGTGGAATTATTATGTGTCCGAAGGTATAATACATTGGTTCTGATTACTCTGATAGCTAAGTAATGTCCCTACAGCCACTTCTGTAAGCCAAGAGTTAAAGCAAAGTGAGTTCAAATCCAAGTGATCATTTTGCTTGCCAAAAAAATATGTGAAGCAGATTTTGAGTTCCAGATTTGAAGGGAGAAAACATGCTGTTTATACAAAGAGTTTATGAACAACTTATTATTGATAACCACGTTTTTATCATTTATTTATTCAAATAATTGCTAACTACATTAAAGCAGTCAATAATATGACCGTATTTTTCTTTCAGCATTCTTATTATTGGCAAATTACACATTGATTTCTATCTACCAGTTTCTTCCATTTATTCTGTTATAATCATTGTGACTAGTTAAAAAATTTTTAAGGCTAGATAGCGTTTTTCTGTTTAATTTTCAGTGCAATTTGGTTTATCCTGTTCCTTCATACTTTTCTATGCTATTTTTTTAAAACACATAATTCCAAATAATAGAATTGTATTTTTATGAGAAAGTGGAATTGTTTTTTGGATGAGAAAGTAAGAATTTGGTTCAATTTTAATTTTATAGCTGAATATTATTTAATGGCAACAGAAAATTATATAAATTTACTAGTTTTTAATCAGCCTTCCAACTCTCACTGAGATAATATTAGCAACATTTTAAACAAAGTAAACAGATATACATCAAGATACATATGAAGCATATATCTTAGGCTCCCAAATTCTACTTCCACAACCACCATAATGAAATGATTGGATAAAAGTAGAGATAAATGTGCAACATATGTGTTGCATACTGACTGTTTGAACCAATCAAGAATTATACATTATGTAAATCTCTATTAGTAAGGGATATAAAAATTGTGTGAAAAATTAAGTTCCAAAATAGAAAATTAAATTTTACATTGTATAGAAAGATATACAACAGTGGTTAAAGGAGAGTAAAGAACACAATATGTATTTTTAAATAACTTTATTCCTGAACTCTTGGCAATAAACATGAGTTTTAGAAACAACAAAATGAGCAATATAAGTGGATATAGTCCATGAATAGTAATATTCCAATTAAAATAATGAATTTTATAAGTTACCTAATTAGGACTGTTTGTTATGGATGGACAATTTTCATAAAATGTCAGAACCAGAAAGGCAACATTATTTAAAACAGTAAAAGACAGTGATGGGGAAATCATATCTACTCTAGGCAGTATAATTCTAGGTGATTAGAAAAAAACAAATTTATTATTCAGTTGTGCTCAGTAAGTCAAGAGCTATATTATCTGTTGATTATTGATTCAATAAATGATTATAGTAGATACCGAAGTGTTAGGCCAGGTTCACATAAAAATTACTGAGTGACAATAATGCTGGTTGAATAATTCAGACTTTGTGTAACATTATTTTCGATAACAGAAGGAGCTTTTAGCCCCATCATTCCCATTCCAGTATTTGTATACACATAAATGGCAAGCAAACATCATGCCTCTTACTTGAATAGCCCCCTTTACTTAGTACTTTCTCAAATTCCCTAATTTGGATCATTTCTCATTACTTTCTATCTTCTCTACTACATAAAATTCTTAACAATTGTCCCCATTTATTGGATTGTATCATGTTCTATTCAAGAGCAAATAGGACATGGTCCTAGAGCTCCAGAACAAATGATTCCCAGCTCTGTGATATCCTAACATATCTTCCGCCATACAATGAAGTGTAGTGAATACTTTAATTTATTTCTCTTTAACTGTTATTGAGATACTTATGGTTGTCAGATTATAAGGGGACATGATATCATAGATGGTATGACAAAGTGAGGGATGTATGTGTTACAACTTCAAGAAATTTGGGAGCCCCCATGTTAGGAACTAAATGTAATGGTATACACATTTCAAAATAGGTAAAATATATAAATGCATGTTAACCATCTTTCAAGATTAGCTTTCCATTTTCTCATTTAAGTTTCTG
Organism: Myotis lucifugus; assembly: GCF_000147115.1. NCBI lineage: Eukaryota > Metazoa > Chordata > Mammalia > Chiroptera > Vespertilionidae > Myotis > Myotis lucifugus. The sequence continues at coordinate 328,088 of NW_005871068.1, read as the reverse complement.
ACTATAGTTTTAAAATATTAGGCATGGCCCAGGCATCGTGGCTCAGTGGTTGAGCATCAACCTATGAACCAGGAGGTCATAGTTGGATTCCTGGTCAGGGCACATATCCAGATTGCAGGCCTGATCTCCAGTGTGGGTCATGCAGGAGGCAGCCGATCAATGATTCTCTCTCATCATTGATGTTTCTCTCTCTCTTCCTTTCTGAAGTCAATAAAAATATATATATATTTTAAAAATAAAATAAAATATTAGTCATGACAGACCTTAATTAGAAACCATGTGAAGATATAATAGTAATATGAAACATGATTTAAAAGTATTCTTTACATACATTGGCTGTAAGGAAAATCTTTCTGTCCTAGGAGATAGAGGGAGTTTTGACAGAAGGAAGAAGGGATCCTAGTGGACACTAATTTAGGGGTACAATCCATTAATATGGGAAGAAATTGAATAATGTAAAAAGCCTTAAGAGACCATGGTTATGGATACATGAGAAACATTCTAATAATCAAAGATATCCAAAAGGGAATTGGCTAATTTGTGAAATAGTGAACTCAACACCAAAAAGGATATTTCAGTATTCTTGCACAGGCTAAATGATTAGATTTCCCAAGTCACGACACATTCTGACTCTTATAAACAGAATGGATTGGAAAATGCAAGTAGATGCTATGACAACAGATTAGCTTAAGTAAAGGAATGTGGTCCTGGTACATCTCTGATTAATGTCTTCCATCTTTTCTTTTACTTCACAATCAATAAATGTAGGTATTTCCTCTAGGCTAAGTATTAGACCCTTTCTAATATTTCATGTGGACTTTTTACAATAAACACTTCTCTTCCCAGAGCTTCTAATAACAACTTTCTGCAAATGGTTCTCAAATCTTTCTAACCATCCCTGCTTCCTATTCAGAACTCTACTGACATTTCCAACAGTTCAGTTCATCCATACTAATGGCTACTGAATAATCAGTACCAATAATTCACTGTGCTAGATTCTTGACATCTACATTGCATTCCTTTTATATATATGTATTTTCATTCTTACAACAGCCCTATGAGTTCAACTATGAAACCAATTTTACATGTGAAGAAACTGAAGCAAAAAGAAATTAAGTTTTCTTGGTCAAGATTAAAAATATAGTTAAGTGGTAAAGCCAGAATTCTCATTCAAGTCTGTTTGATTCTAAAGCACAAGGCACTATAAGAGCAAGCATCCCCCCCATAAATATCCCATTGGTAGTTCAAATGAATGTTACATTTAACATTTTAAAATCAAATTCATTATCCCTGCTCTTATTCAACAGCAACAACAAAAGTCCCCACTACCCTTTCAAGTTTGGAGTGTGGTCTCACTTATGATAGCCTCCCCTTTTAAGTACATGTGTCCTAAAGAATAGATCCTAGCAACTAATGCTTCTCACTGCCTTAGTTCTGGTTTGGGTACCTAATTGCTAGACTTACAAGAGTCCTAACTGGTCGCTCCGCTTCTACTCCTTTGTAGCTCCAAAATACTGCTACAGTGTAAGTATTCATCCCTTCAAGCCAGCTAAAAAAATAAATTACTCAAACAGGTCCTTTGTCAATATGGCCATAGCTGTCTCCTATTATTTACCTTTAATGTGATTCTCAAACTTTAGCATGTGTTAAATTCACCTGGAAGGCTTGTTAAAACACAGATTGCTGTTTAAACTTCCAGAATTTTTGATCTAGTAGGTCTGAAGTGGGGCCCTATAATTTTCAGGTTTTTTTTTACAAGTTATTAAGTGGTGCTGATGCTACTGGTCTGGAACCACATTTTGAGAACCACTGTACTATACGAAGAGCTTCTTGAAGGCACTGACTCGTTCATGTCTAGAATATTTAGGTGTTTAATATGCTAAGATTAGGTATTATAATGTATAAAATCAGTAAATCTTGTGTGCCTTCCATGCATCATGGGTAATATGGCGCATGCAGCACAGTCTGTGCCTCACTATTGAGCAGGGGAAAGAGATGAGCAGGTAAATAAACCTTTAAAATCAAGTAAGAGAAGTACCTTAATAGGGTGAATACTGGGTGCAATTGGATCCCCCAGCAAGGGCATCTAATCAATCCTTGAGGGTTCAGAGAAGGTTTCATAATAGTCTAAGCTGAATTTCTTAGGAGTTGGACAGGTGAAGGGGATGTGGAGGATGAAGGAGTAAACAAAGCCATGAGACAAAGTATCACCAGTTTGAGCAAATTTCAGTAGTTCCATATGGGTGCAAATGTTGGTGGACCAAGTACACATTCTCCTCAAACACTGCATTTAACCATGGCCATGTCTTTGCAGAATCACTCTTCCTTTTTCTAGAAAATTTTCTCCCACCTTTAAAAACTGACTTATCTGTGAGGGCATGAGTGAAGGGGTAATGGGGGGATGAGGACACATATGTAATACCTTAATCAATAAATAAATTAAAAGTAAAAAAATAAAAAAATCTGACATCCATAATGGCTCATAGTAAATGCACTATTCATCATAAAGTGTCTTACAGCTAAAACCATATTTTTCTCATGTGAATCTCATAGCACACTGTATATTTCTAGTGACATTTTTTCACATTAAAGTTGTATGTTTCCTCACACTCCAGTCCTCTCCACCCATCCTCATAAACTGGATTTTGAGTGTCCTTTTTATTTGAGAAAAACTTACTCTTATTTATCTGGATAAACCTGCAATCAATAATGTGCCTTAAAATGACAGACACATTATTTGTTAATAACTTGACTACTGAGATGATATGGAGGAATGAGAACACATGTTTCAGAGACAATAAAATGCCTTGAAATGGAAAGGGAGTTTAGTTTTGTGTATAAAACGAAGATGTAGTATTAAATTTTTCTCTAATATATATAATTGATACTAAAACTGTAACAGTCATTCTTTATTCCAAATTACCAAATAAACTTTCTTATACATTAATATTTTTTAAAATAGTATTTATATCTTGAATACTCTCACAGTGATGTGATTATGACAAGGAATATAAAAATGGATATAGTTTCTATTTGTCAATGAAAGCTTCTGCCTAATCATACACATTATGTAAACACTGTTGAAGTTTTTCCCCAGAAAAAATATTTTGTGGTGGTTATAAATAGTCCAAGTTTCTCTTCCTCAATATGTTAATGGAATATGTCACTCACATTACATTAATGGGCTAGAATGAACTTTTTAAAAACCACCATATGCATCTTACCCAAAATATGTCTTATTATCAGCTACAGATAATGTTTTTCACATATGCTGAACTACTACTAATATCTTCCTTATTGTCTGAGGTAGCAAATGCCAGTGTTTCTAAGCAGTTATTAGTTTATCATTTACTAGTTTACATGTTATCCCCAACTTGTACATTGAGATGTATTTTACATACAACATAACAGGATTAAAATTTCTTAAGAAAATCTTTAAGGTAATCCCAAATGTTAAAAGCCAGAGGGGTTCTGCTTTCTTGTGGATGGGGCTTGTAATTGTTTTGATCAGGCTGAAGCAAACACCAGAGGTTCCCAGGTGAAGGGTAACATAAGTGGGCAGGTCCTTGGACAAAGGGTTACTTGATTAGGAGCAGAGGAGGCTTTGGGGTTGATGCTGAAAGATGAGAGACTTCCTTTTCTCTTGGTACTACATAGAGGGAAGAAGGTTTCTCTGACTCCTTTAGGACTTGCCCTAGCCTATTAGATTTCCAAACAACAGCTGGTGAATTATTTGACCAATATATAAAAATAATCTCTATCCTATGGTCCCCGGTAGTCAAAGTTATAAATAGGCATAAGGTAAGAATTTAAGCCTATCAACCTTCCTGTCACAGTTGCATTTGGAGATACAAGAAAGCATCTATATACCTAAACACAAGAAGATAGGACATTTAAAATATTTTCAGAGGTATTATCCTTCACAAGACAAAGTACCAGATTCATTAACATTTACACATGCTTTTATGTATTCACATGCTCTTACTCATAGGCAGTAATTTATAAATGATACCTCTCCACAAAGGAAATTTCAGATGCATGAGGTGTGCCTGTATGAATGTCTGATGATGAGTCACGCTATACACAAACGTCCTTCTGCTCTTTTTAAAATCACTGAGGAGACTTAATTCAATATACAACCCATCGCACCATGACTAATGACACTATGTTTGCCACATTTTTTTGGTGCTGAGGTATTTATTAGTGTTCTGTTCCTTTGAATTACTAAAAAGTTATTGAAGTATCTAATGAATTCAACATTTTATGCTGATGACTGCCTTTCTTTAGCATAACAAGCTACGTGGAAGAAATGTCATACAGTTATAAATATTTCAGAAGTAATAAATTTTGATACACAATATCTTTCAAAGATGCGTTAGAAATACTAAATCCTGAGTACCGATCTACAGACTTCACCTTCACCTAAATTATTCCCTCCCCCAAAATACGAATGAGAAAGTCTTATATTTCCCTATAGTTTATTTTGAGATCTCCTAATTTTACTATTCCACGATCTTTCACTTACTGAAAAGAAATAGAGAATTACCCATGGTTCAAATATAAAGGAAAATAAGTTGAAAAGTATATATTTACTTATGTAAATATATGCAAAAATTGATTTAAATTTCAGCAAAATAATTTAAATAGGTAATTCAGAGTATTCAGAGTTGTGCCAAGGTGTCTCTATTTTAAATAAAACCTTAGTATCGGTATTTTTACAAATATGACTAGAAGAGATTACCTTGGGAAATGATAAAAGCAATATGCATTTGACAAGAAGAAATATGGAAATTAAGTTTTATTTTCATCAAGAAAAAATTCCATAATTTTACATCTTTATTCATCGAGGCACTATTATTAGTAGTTCATCTCACATCCTCCTTCTTAACTTTAAAAGTCACTTACCCAGTGAAATAAGACTACATCAAGGCATTTTAAGGCATTTTTAATGTGGTTTAATTTTACAGTTCAACCTGGACCAGGTTGAGCTACTCACAATTTGAATTTACATGTTTTAATAATTAATACTTCTATGTGAATTTCACATAGTCATGTATATAATATACATGTGTGTATTATATTTAAAGGGAAAGCACAGAGAACATAATTTCTCACTGGTAAAAATGGATAGAGAGCCCAAGAGAGAAAGGAAAGTTGAGCACAACAAGAAGCTAGTAATGTTATTTTTTCACCTATTGCATACCATCTTCTTGGAGGGAGTCTTTTTCTGCATAACCAAGAAGTTATGAAGGTTAAATCAGAATTTTTTATGGACTTATGAGAAAGCTCAAGGAAGGAAAGAATCGTAATTGTATTTTTCTTTATGTTTTATGAATCACCCACATCCTTGTTGCCAAAGGTGATACATTTCCATATCCTTTTACTCTCATTATCTCCTCTTACCTATAACTTACAGTAATTGCAGACTTTGTATCACTGATGTTTATGCATCTGTATCAAACTGATAAAAAATCTGTGGGTATAGTTTAGCATCTCCAACACAAACTTTCTTTCCCTCCTTCCATTTCAGTAAGACATGGGTAATGTTGCAATCTCTGAAGACTAAGGGTTTATTTCAGGGCTTCATGGTCCACATTCGTATATGCTATAGAAAACTAAATAGAAGCCAATTTTATTTTTCTTTCATTATCATTCATGTGTCCTTTAACTTTTCCAAAACATAAAGCTGAGTGAGTCTGACAGCCTCTGCTAGTAGGAAGATAATCATATCAGAGTGAAAGACTGCAGGAGAAAATCTTTGATTATACTACAGAACCTCATTCCCCAACCAAAGAAAACCAATGATATATTTTGAAAGAACCATAAGAATACAGTTTTTTTTCACTAAAAATTTTGTGAAGATATTTACATGGGTTAAATTTTAAAACAATTTTGGGTTTGCATATATTTGAAAATCATTACATTTCAGCCATTCCTTCCTGTATGTCATTTCTGTTCTTCTTGCAAAGATATTAGAAATATGTGTATTTTCAAATAAAAAGTAGAGTCCTAGTCACCAAAGCTAAGAGATAAAAGAAAGCATTGTTATATAAAAATCTATAGTTTCTATTAATAAGAATTATGAGAAAAATAAAGAAAACATTTATATTTCTAAAAAAATCATGCTTAAATTGAAGTTAGAAATCCAAATGAGAATGGAACCAAAACCCTAGTATTCATAAAGGAATATGTTTAAAAATGTATAACTTTGCTATGAATAATCTTTATAATGTCACTTACTGGTAGACATTTAACAAAGATATGTTTATTTGAAAATACTCATAAATATTGCAATAGAAGTCTGTATTTATCAAAACCAAACCAAAGCATGTGTATATGTGCATATATATAGCTAAATAAGCAACATTCTAAATCTTCTAAAATGAAAAAATTTAGTTTATGAACTTCCATCATGCTGATCAGAATGTTAATTTAGTGGATGAGGCATAAATTTGAATCTGATGGCTAAATAACATAAAATGAATTTTAGATGAAGGATTTAAGATTTTGCTTGAATTCCCTATATTATGGTGTTCTAAGGTGTTTACCTATCATGTAATAATGTTTTATTTTCATCAGGCAGTTAAATGTTATCTATTAATTAACACCCTTCCCACCAGACTGAAATTGGATTAGGCAATTATGACTGGTCAATATTTGCCTTTTTGATAGGGGTAGGAAAAGGACTGCAGTATTAATACTGACTTGCAAGTGAGTTGCACACTTTATAAATAGGTAAGAATATCAGCCAATAGATACATTTTAAACGTACGCAATAATCATTTATAAGGAAATCTTTTTTAAAATTCCATGTAAAATAACTTGATCATATTAAATATATTCTACAGTGAAAGATGTAGTCTAATAATAAAAATAAATTGGAGTAACCATTTTTAAAAGCAATTACTCTTTTCCTGGGGAAGCTAGTAAGAATTCAATAAATAAGAAAGAAACAAATCAGGATGCAGAGATCTGCAGAGAAAATAAATCAGTTAACAGCAAGTTACTATTATTAAGACATCATACAACTTAGTCTCCTTTATATGAAAACTTAAGATAATAAATTTTAGTTTGATAACAGAAAAATCATAGAATATTATATTAGATAATTAATTAATTGATTCCTCTAGGCAAAATAAATCTATAGTCATATCAGTATGTGGTACTTAAAGCCAATTTCCACACATTATCAAATTCACAATGTTCAAGTAAAATAAAAGAAATATGATCATATAAACTACACACTTATAAAAGGTAGAATCTGAAATAAAACATTACTATGAGTAACTGAAATCTATGATGCATTGTTTCCTTTAATATTTGGTAAATGTCTCTTCATGATTTTCCCTTCTTAAAGAGAACAATTCACTTGCTGTTTTAGAATACCAATTTCTTAGAATCCTTACACAGTACTTTAGTGTATTATCATAACTACTTATTAAGCAATATGTTAAACAACATGCTAATATAGTTAATCTCTGCACTCCAGCAGCATCTTGTGTTTACCAGAATAAGATGTGAGGTGCATCAGAAATACTGCTATTTGAGGTCTCAGTTTTCAATATTTTCAGTATAAAGAATTATAAGAAAAATACTTTCTCCTTTGACAAAGGAGAACAGAAGAAAATAGGCAAGACTAAAAACATTTAAGAGAAATAGTTAAGTGAGAAGAGATGGAGATGGTAAAGGAAAAAGGAAGAAAACGAAATTAGAAGAAAAGTCTAAAAAATAAAGACAACAGTTTAGTAAATTAAAAAAAAATATATAGAGAAAGCACATCTGGGGTTAGCCGATACCATGGTATTGATTGCAATAAAAGAGCCACTCCTCCTGCTGAAGTCCAGGAGCAGGGTGGTAGGGTGAGAGGGAAGGTTAGGGAGATCTGGGCTTTAATGGGTCAGTACACTCTCCATCCATTCTATGTTGGCTTTCCCTTTAATCAATACTGTTGTTCTGGGTTCAAGGAAAAGAGGAAGAGAACAGAGAGAAAAATGGAAGTCTAGAATGAGAATAAGAGAGTAACGGAGACACCTTTGAGAATTATAAAAATGAAGTCAGAATGAACTTTACAGATGACACAATAGTCCTTTAATTTGTTCCTCCCCATCCCCTCCACCCTCTGCCATTACCAGTTTAAATCTTGCTCAACAATGTTCACCAGTTGGGGGTCATAAGAACCACTAGCTTATAGTACTCATCTTCCATCTCTCCCTAGTCAATACCCAACATCCTGACTATTTGCTGCAGTCTATCTTCTTCTTGACTATCCCAAACTGGTTATATTCCATTCCAGTAGCCTTTATAGCCACATCTATTAAACCATTTCTTGATGGAATGTAGTCACCAGGTTCCAGAAGACCTTTCAAAATAATAGGAATATTTTTTAATATTTACACAAAATAAAATGATTTTTTCCCCAAATGTTGGACTCAACCATCACATATCTCACTCTTTTCAATTATATTTCTAAGAAGAAAATATCTGTTTTTAGGATGGATAGAAGCTGTAGAACACTTACACACCAAAAAGAGGATTAACAAGAAATTTAACAAATTCATTAAGGAATATGCCCAAATAGATAACTATAAGTATTAAGTAGTCTCATCAGCTAAAAAACGTTAAAAGTGCATCATGAGGGCAGAGTTGCTGATTCAAGCTATGCCGAGGTATCTCCCAGAAAGAGGGATGTAGTGGCAGATGAAGTGGAAAAAATCCAGCAGCCTTTGAGGAGTTGGATCTTCACTGGCGGGGAAGATATGCAATAGGACTCAGTCTGCTTTGCTTGGATGTTCATGATTTTTTCTTCTTCCTACCTGGCAGCCACAGTTTCTCAGCCACAGAAGTATGTTCATTTGAAAAGCTTAAAAGCCACTTACAATAAAAATATAGCAACATGAAAAAGAACATAAAACTTCCAGTTTCATTTCAAATAAGAAAATATACTTTTTTTTTAAAAAAAGGAACAAACTCGAAACACACATCTAATTGGACATCTTGAAGATATACCATACTAACAATTTTTTAAAAAATAGTATTTGAATTCATCTGTGATTCATTCAACTTTCTCAGAGTCTTAGGGAAAAAATTCAAATTGCTTTTCTATATATTTTAAAATAAGAATAGTTATCAGAGTTTATATTGTACATTACTAACTATAGTAGGAAATTTTGGAATTACAGGTAAATACCAACTACCAACTGAGCTAATAACATTTAAAATATAAGACTGAACATTATTCTTTTCATTATTGAGTCGAAATTGTTATAGAATCATATTAACAATATCTCACTATTTTGGCCAATTAATTACTGGATTAAAATATTAAATATATATTTCAAATGTGTTAAGCAACACTTTAATGTAATTATTATATCATAACCAACCCCTAATGTCCCTGGTAGGGATAGAAGGGGTAATTGCAGACTACAAATAATTTATACTTTTTCAACTAATTTGTCTACCTACCAAAGTTTTCATAGTAAGAAAATCCAGAAAATTTCCATTTCACCACCTCTGAATATTGTCTAATAAAAAACTAAAAGCACTATATAGACCACAATGCAGGCTACAGGAAGAAAAAGAGGGCAGAGCAGGCTGTATTTTATGAAATGTACCATTATTGCACAAACATGCCTCTCATTTGAACACAAAGATCTGGTAATTGATCACATTATTAAAGAAGACTAGATTAATGGAATTAACATATTTTTCTTGTCAGAGAATGTCTTCATTGTTATCCAAAATCAATTAGTAGGTTCTAGTAGCAATCTGCCAAGAAACTGGACTCCGATTGGCCCAACTGTTGTATCAGGTAAAAGGAGGAGAGGGAGGACAAAAGTTAATTTTTATTAAGCCACTAACGTGTGCCTGGTGTTGTGATGTTTTACATATCTATCTGCAGGAAAGAAGTGAGAAACTTAAATTTCAACACCATTTCTAATTTCAGTTCAGCTGATTCTACCCGTTATATAAATTTTCACTTACTTTCCTCTTCTCTTATCCTTGGTCCCACTTAATCGCTCACTGAATTCTGAGATTTACTTAGATGATTGTTAGAATTCTTTCCCTTTTGTTTGATAATTTTATAATTTGAGTTTGGGGAGGGAGTATAATAAAACTAAAATAAGAGCATGGGCTTTAGATTCATAGAGTTTTTAGTTGTGGGGAAGTTAAATAATCATTCTGAGTTTCTATTTTTCACACACACCTTCTTTGTAGTATCTGTGTAAAGAATAAATGATAAAATAAGTAAAATACTTAATATTATGCTTGGCATACTACAAGAACTCACCAAGTTTTGGCTTTGATTATTATTGTTATAAAAAGGGAAAATTATTCTTAAAACCATAAGTCAATTTCAGAGTAAAAACTGTAAGCAAGCTCCCCCAACCCTTATTCTGTGCAGTTTTCAATATTTTATAATATTCTTGTGATGCAAAGATACATTTAAATGTTCTCACAGTATTTAAATATCATCAATCCATATAGATTTTATTAGTTTACTTGTAGCACTTAAAGACTTTCATATTCATTTGATAAATATTAGATTCTTTGCTCCACAAACAGTACTCTTTAAACAATTTATTTTTCATTAGAGAATAATTTCTACCCTCTTAGAATTGGCTAACTGGAAATTGGTCTAACTATCCAATGGATGTCATGTCTGTTAAGGTCAATTTGGAGAAAGAGAGGCAACATGAACCTAGAAGGAGAAGCTGCCTGTCTAATAAAGCAGCTGCTTTATCCCACTACCCAAATCCTCATCCGAGGGGACAAGTAACTTTAGTCAGGACAACCACTTTGTATAGTTTCTAGTAATGAGAATTTTCTCATCATCAAAATTGTCATCGTGTAAAGAGGCTTTTTTAATTACCAACATTCTGCATTATTTCCTATTAATCTCACACCCATGTGTTTAATTTTTAAACTTTCATTAACTTCTATTCCCTTAAATAATGAACTCATTAAATAAACATCATAACTTTAATTATCAGTTTTCAGGGGTCTCTCTAAAATATCACAAACTTTTCAGTTTATTCAAAGACAGAATTAAAATTGCTTCTGCCTTAAGATCAGAATCACTGAGAAAGATCAGATTTGTCACACAAGTCTTCTAATCTCCCCCAAAATAGCCTTTCTTTTTAAAACTTCTCCTATGACTAGAAAATGCAAAAGCAAATTTAATTAAAGGTACAACAGGAAATTATTACTCACTTTGAAGAGTTAGTGACCTATAAGAATATTTACCAGAATAAAACAATTTTTCTCAAATGATAATTATATTAATAATCAGATTATTTTATCTACATTTTTAGACAAATCATTTTATTTTGGCAGAGATAGGATAACAAAGTGAACCAACTTAGAAACAAAATAGTCTTAAATAAAAATCATATAATGTTCAGTTTCTAAATCTGAGATTTAAAACAATAGCCCTTGAAAATCTATCATAGACACAGAATGTCACTGTCATTCTTAGCCTAGAAAAGCATCTGTGAGATTCATAAAGCAAGAAAATTTTATGAACTTATTTAATTAAGTGCAATAGTTTTAAAACTAACATTGTAGCCCAGCCCGTGTGGCTCATTGGTTGAACCAAGGGCTCACTGGTTTGATCAGGGCATATGCCCGAGTTGTGGGCTTGATTACCGGTAGGGGCGTGCAGAGGCAGCTGATAGATGATGTTTCTCTCTAGTAATGATGTTTCTCTCTAGTAATTAGCACCAATGTTTCTCTCTCTCTATCCCTCTCCCAAAAATCAATAAAAACATATTTCTTTAAAAATAAAACTAACACTGTAGTTCTCTTTTGGGAATTGAAGAGCTATTTCAGCTATTAATGTTTAAATATTTTTTAAAAAATTGACATTTAAAATAAATCAATTACCAGGCAATTTAATGAACAAATCAATGCTAAACTAGATGAAGGAAGGCATGCTATTATAAAACATATCAACTAGGACATTAAATACTTTGTAAAATAAGACTTAAAAATTGTATCAAGAAAAGAATGAATTTGTATGCATTGTGACTTTAATTTCTATTCCAAAATTATTACCCCAGTCCACGGGGTGTATAATGTTATCCTATAGCTGTCTATATAGCAATGTATATCTAACCTCAGCCACCACCCACATTCCTCATGTTCTTTAAAAACTGTACCTTAACATTTCATCAAATAATTACGAGGAATAGTCATTCAGTTATTTTTTAAAAAGGTTGTTGAATTATTTTATACACAAAAAGGTATTTCATTTCATTGATATTATTTTAAAGCTTTAACAAAACTTTATATTCATTCCTCCCACTGACTCATAAAGTAATTATACATACCACAGTCTGATGATTAACTTGAATCACTTCATCGCCAGCATGGATTTTTTTGCACCGATCTGCAGGTGACTAAATTTAACATAAAAGAAACGATACAGAACATAACTTTTATCAGTCATCTCCTCTCTCTCAAATAGTACAATAAGTTCATCTCTTTATATTAGATCAATAATTTAATTATAATCTTCAAGGAACTAAGCAAACAAAAGGTTACTAATAGTTAATATACTATTTGCATTCTATGTATAACTAATGGTAGGAAGTAGAAATGCAAACAAATATATAGATATTTGTTATAAAAGACCAATATGTTTCTGAGAGCATTAAGGGAAAATAATAACTGGTAGTATCCAGTACAAACTTTATAGACAAATTCTACTAGGCTCTACTGGGCAACTGGTTCAAAAATACAATTAAAAACATTATGTTTTAAAATTTGATCCTTTCTATTTAATACAAATAATTGACATTAACTTTAGCAAATAAGCATTTTCAAGTATATACTATGATCAGCATCAAAGCTCTGTCAACTGATGATTCGATTACTAATTTATTTCATCATTAATACTATCAATTCCAAATAACTTAGAAAAGCAAATTAATAGATGAACAGCCATTAGTTCAGTTACATTATATAACACTAGAGGCCCAGTACACAAAAATTTGTGCACTCGGGAGGTTCCTTCAGCCCAGCCTGTGCCCTCTTGCAGTCTGGGACTCCTCGGGGGATGTCCACCTGCTGGCTTAGGCCCACTCCCCAGGGGATCAGGCCTAAGCTGCCAGACAGACATCCCTCTGGCTGTCCGGGAGCCCTCGGGGGATGTTCACTTGCCAGCGGGGAGCAGGCCTAAGCTGCAGTTGGACATCCTTAGAGCTGCTGAGGAGGCAGGAGAGGCTCCCACAACCACCACTGTACTGGCAGCCATCAGCCTGGCTTGTGGCTGAGCAGAGCTCCCCCTGTAGGAGCACAATGACCACCAGGGGGCAGCTCCTGCATTGACTGTCTGCCCCCTGGTGGTCAGTGTGTGTCATAGTGACCAGTCATTCCCAGTCTTTCTGCTGTTAGGGTCAATTTGCATATTATCCTTTTATTATATAGGATAGAGGCCTGGTGCATGGGTGGGGGCTGGCTGGTTTGCCCTGAAGGGTGTCCCAGATCAGGGTGGGGGTCCTGCTGGGGTGCCTGGCCAGCCTGGGTGAGGGGCTGAGGGTCGTTTTCAGGCTGGCCACAGCCCCTTCAGGGTGGGGGTCCCCACTGGGGTGCCTGGCAAGCCTGCATGAGGGGCTGATAACTGTTTGCAGGCTGGTCAAGCGCCCCAGTGGGGACCCTCACCCCATGGGGGTGTGGCCAGCCTGGATGAGGGGCTGATGGCTGTTTGCAGGCTGGTCACACCCCCTTCAGGGTGGAAGGGGGTCCCACTAGGGTGCCTGGCCAGCCTGGGGTGAGGGGCTGATGGCTGTTTGTAGGCTGGCCACAGCCCCTTCAGAGTGGGAGGGGGTCTCACTGGGGTGCCTGGCCAGCCTGGGTGAGGGGCTGAGGGCCGTTTTCACACTGGCCACACCCCCTTCATGATGGGGGGGCCCTACTGGGGTGCCTAGCCAACCTGGGTGAGGGGCTGATGGCTGTTTGCTGGCTGGTCACATCCCCTTCTGGGTTGGGGTCCCCACTGGGGTGCCTGGCCAGCCTGGGTGAGGGGCTGATGGCAGTTTTCAGGCTGGCCACGGCTGCAGGCTGGAAGCAGGTATTTGGGATTTATTTATCTTCTATTATTGAAACTTTGTAGCCTTGAGCGGAGCTCAGGGCTGGCCAGGGCAGGTGGGAAGCTTGGCTTCCTCCATCGCCAGGGCAACCAAGCCTCCTGCTCGCTCCAGCTCCGTGGCCGCAGCCATCTTTGTGAGGGATTTACGGAGTGAGGGTGTGATAGTTAATTTGCATATTACTCTTTTATTAGATAGGATTCTCTATCTAAATGTCTAATTATAAGAACATTCCATTTCATATTTTTCATACAGTATGATACATTGGCAAACAAAACCACACTAAATAAACTAAAATGCCTACATTTCTACAAGAGGTAACAATTCCATCATTTGTTAAAAATTCTAATAAAAGATGATAAACAAAAGCAAACAGAAAAGCAAAAAACAACTTTGGTAAACTAATATTGACAAGTTTATGAAATCTTTAGAAAACTAAAATGAGATTTAAGATAGAAATTTATAATATAGGTATGGGTAATCAATTTAAAATACTATTCTTTATTTTTCTCTGACTACTAATCATTGATTATACATATTGCAATATGTATGAACTTTTGAATATACAGAAAAAGTGTTTTAATGAAAAATATATTTGTGCATTTTTATGTATGTATTAATTTATCTATCAAATACAACTACAGACAATGTAGTATTTATTTATTAGAATCTATTGAAAACTAATGAAGAATGATATGATGATAGAATTGCAAAGTAAAATGCTACCTTTGAGACCCTGGAAAGGATTTACTTTAAAATGATTTCTAGTTCCTTTTTAAAAATTCATTTCCAATTATTTAAAAAACAAAGAAGTCAAAACAATATTATCCTTAGTTTAACAAATTTTAAAATTCACAAAATTATTTGCCCTAGGCTAGAATTCAAGACAAGGTGAGATCATAGAAAATTCTAGTTTGAACAAAGTAGTAACACAAGTATACTATTAAGAGAGTAGTTCATCTAGGATGTTAACCCAACCCTAAGAATAGTGTCATAAGAAAAATATTGTATTTATTTTACAGTATCTTTAGGAGGTGGGTATATTACCAATTCAGACAAATAGCATGTAACAATTCTGAAAAGTTTGTAAATCATTACTGTAATAGAGCTGTAACTATAGAGTCAGTCCTTGTGCTATCTGGCTAACAATTGATCTTTTTAAAGGACAGTATTAAAGAAAAATATCAAACTAATGGCTCTAATCATGATATAAGAGAAAATGATAGTTGATACACAAAATTCAAGGAAACGAAAACGACTTTTTGCACAGATAAGTAAAAAAGGGACTAAGTCCTATAAATTATAGACTTCCAGTTTTAAAAGGGATCCTAAAGATCATTTTGTCTAAATCCCTCATTTTCTATATGAGAAAATTAGAAAGTAGGGCACAGCAAAGCAAAATAACTTAGTCACTTTAGTGAGCAGCTAATGATAAATGACTCCTAATCATAAGTGACTGAGGGCACCAAAAACAGTAAAATATTTTAAAGAAAAAAGAATTAAGTGACGGACTATTAATATTTGGTTCATATCTGAACCACTCACAGAATCCATCTTTCTTTGATAACTTGTCCACTTATCAAATATTTCTAAGTAATTAATATGATCAATACTTAGTACACAACTTTTATTTTTTAGACAACAGGCAATATAGGGATGATGTTCCTACCAATTCTTCAAGATACAGTTCAAAATCTTAATTTGTGATTCGTTCTCTGATTTCACTTGGCAGTATTTACTATTCTTTCCTTTGTCCATCTATGCAAATTTTATAGCCTGTTCATAGATAACCCCCTACTTGCACTCCTTAATGACAAAGCTAGTTTAATTTTTAAATTCTTTCTATACCTAGGCCAGTGCTTGAAACATAACAAAGGTTTGTTAAAACGAACAAATAAATACACAAGTATACGAGAATGATCAATCAATGAAAAGCATATAGTTTTCAGCATCTCTCTGCATTAAAAAATTTAAATAGTTCACAACATGCATTTAAATTATATTCTTGACCCCATTTAACTCTCATTTAATACTAGAATTGAAGTCAGCACAGCAGTCTAACTCTAACTTATTATATATTTCATCATTCACAGAGAAGCGGGGGTGAGGGGATCAGTAAATAAATAGGAGAATTAGGTGACCATGTTGATTTTTAAAAAGAAAATGCTAGTAAAATGTTGAGATCAATAAAACTTGAGATTAACTAATTCCACCTCGGTCTTCTTTGAAGGAACACAGCATAAGGGTGCAATTTTAGACAGAATTTGTAAAAGAATTTGTCAGAATTTGTAAAAGGAAACAAATTCAAAGCTTTGCACCTTCTTAAAAGAGTAGGGTGGATATCTGGGACAATCCAATGCAGGAATAATAATTTATTATGCAATTCAAGTCTATTATATTGATCGTGTTAATGCCCAACACGATAATTTCACATTTCTGTAGCTCTTACAGCATAGTCTTTCACGTTTATTAGCTTATTTGACTTTCAGAACAATTTAGTGAGGTATGTAGTATATATGATATTATTTCCAATTTATAGATTAGGGAAACAATTTAATGAGAGGGAAGTGATTTGCCAAAAATTACACTGCCATTAAGCTGCAGAACTGCTTGTAGGACCTAGCACTCTGACCCACTGCCAGCAGTAGTTCTTACTGGCTGGGTATGAGAATTTGCATTTCTAACAAGTTCCCAAGGGAGGCTGATACTGCTTGTCCAGGGAGGTCCTCACTGTGAAAAGCATTGAGCTATACCATGTTCCATCCACTAAATTAAGCTGAATATACACCAAGTATTCAGAAAGCATGACTTATCTGATGTTTCTTATGTGAGCTAAGTTTCTTAATATAAATAAACTATTTGACAGATGGAAATGGATTCTTTTGGATGTTGCAATAACTTGTCATGAAACAGAAAATACGTATTAACAAGGACAAATCTCTGGCTGCAAACAGAAAACATATGATTTACTTTAAGTAAATAGCTATTCTAAACTAAATAAACTGACTGAATTTCTCCCAAAGACATTACTAACTCAATGTCTTTTTAGTTTTGTCTCCTAATTAGTTCATGCCCTCAAAAGTCAAATGTAATTATGTAAGACATATAAGTTGTTTAACAATACAAGGAAAAACCAAACCTTTGAAATGTTACAATACTTACATTTTCTGTAGTTCCAGTAATTACATGGAGGCCATCATATGTTGATTTAATATACATACCCTAAGAAAAAAACAGCATCAGAAAAAAAAGTGAAGCAACTGGAATATTTCCAAGTATATCATAACTCATTTACAAAAATTACTCTATCAAATTATTATTTTGTTGAAAATTTAAAAAAATTATTTTTCAATTACAATTTATATTCAATATTATTTCGTATTAGTTTCAGGTGTACAGCATAGCAGTTAGACAATGATATATCTTATAAAGTGTTCCCCCTGATATTTTCAGTACACACCTGATACTATACATAGTTATTACAATCCTGTTGACCACCTTATTAAATTAAAATTGCCATATGCCCCAGGAATGAATCCATGATTCAATAATGATGTCTTTAAACTGGTAAGAAACTCCTATATGAATGTGCTGACTTCTAATGTGTGCCCCGCAAAAAGCTATACACAGCTTAATCAAATAACTACTTGGTAAGTGAATTGCCTATGAAATGCAGTATCATAATGCAATACCCTGACGAAAGAACACACCTCACTGCCCCCAAATCTGTATTATATGTTCTGTAGCAAGATAAAAGTTACAATGAAAAATTCAAACAATGGTATGTTATTAAGCTTATTATAATTGATACATATTACACAATACAAAGTAGGCTTCTACAGAGCCACTTCAACTACAACTAACGAGACAGAAGAGTGATAAAATACTGGTAAGATCAACTTTTTTTCTCCTGCTCTTTTGTGGTATCCTGCATTTTCTGCCTTTATTTCATATTGATGCCATTTTAAAAATTACATCCAATCATCTCTATATCAGTAATTAAGAGGTAATGTGTGGCAACCACTTCTCCCAATAAAGAGGATGGGATTCCATTTTCCATTTAAATAAAGTCATTTTTGAAAAAGCTTCATTAAAATTAAAGAATATTCAGAAATCCTGAAATTGTGTAAACTTTTAGAGCAAACAAAAACTTTAAATTATGGACAGTGATAGGACTTTAAAGGAAAAAATATCACAAGAAAGTATTCATATTTAAAAATTTTAAATATTTTTATTTAAGTAAATCAGAAAAAATAGATTTTTTTTGTGAATGGCTTTTTTTCCTTTCTAAGGAAGATTCCATTACTTTAATTTCTCTTTGGGGAAAAATTGCCTAAGCATTACATATAAAAGTGCTTTGCATTTCAAAATACTGATTTTAAAAAAATACCAATTTTAATAAACTTAAAGTCTGAAATATAATGTTAATTTCCCATACCTTTATGTTATTTATATATCTAAAGACCTAAATATACATGTGTTTTCATTGATAATATGTAAGAAATAAAAAAACAACAAGAAGCAGTAAAGTTGATGGTATGGAATTATTAAAAAGTCACCATGTAGATTTTATTTCTAAAAAGTCATTTCAATAATCTCATTGTGTTCAAAATGTTAGTAACGGTTCCAAAAATGGTTGAGCCTGGCTCTCCAATGTGAAACAAAATGAATGTAATTTTAAAAGATGTTTACTTACCTATGAACTCTAGTTTCTTAAGTGAAAGTTCTTCACTATATAAAATAAATTACTAACCTCAACACAAGTACAAAGAGAAATTAATTAAGAAATTGGCTAGTAGTCCTTGGCTATGACCATATGGTAATATTCATACTTACATTGGTGACAAGTGTAAAACATACTTTTGAAGGTATTTATTCCATTATATATTGGAAGGTAAATATAAGGATGCCATTATAGAACTCAGCAGAGGAGAGGACAAGATTTTTACAGTTATTGCCCCCTGCCCTGAAAATTAACAAAATTACATATTTAATAAAGGATCTTAAAGTATATTTGTAAGAGCTAAACACTAAATTTGGTTTTAGTTTTTTTAAATAGAGGAATTGTGAGAAGATAAAGTAGAAAAAGACAGCAAAAACCCCCAATATATATTGTTTGGACATACAAAACAATCATCACTCATTATTTGTTAAATATCTTGTTAAAATGTGCCAGGGACTGTTTTAAGTATTTGATATTCATTTCACAGCAGCCTTTGAGGTTGAGGAATCTGCCCAAGGTGGTGAAGTCAGTTTTTAAGCCCCGGCATTCTGACTCCGTACCATATTTTCAACACTAGGCTCCTGATTTATTGATTAATACTTAGGGCAGTTGTACTCCTTCACTTTTCTTATAGAATATACTATTTGGCAACTATAGATATTAAAGTCAAACATGAACTGTTCAACATTTATTCTTAAACACTAAGAACGCTTTTTAAACTTTATTTTTATTGTTGACACTGTTACAGATGTCCCCATTCCCCCCTACCCCTTTGCCCACCTCCACCCAGCTCCCGCCCCCATTTCCCACTGGCCATCACCTCACTGTTGTCTGTATCTATGGGTTATGCATATATGATCAGCAAACATGTGTTATGTGCAATGCGGTTATAAAGAATAACTGAATATGATATTTTACAATTTACTTTAATCACCCATCTCTTACGACAACTGTAAGCTAAAGTTGAATATATTTCTCTCCACACTTCTTTCAACACTGTGCATTATTGATTATGAATTAGTGTGTTTGACAAGAGCTCTAAATAATCTCATAAATAATTAGATCATAGAGAAAGTCTAGTATCCTATGATAAATGTTTAGAAATTATAGTTATTGGGATAATAAAAACTCATGGAGATAATCTAGTTATGATTCTGGAGATAAAATCTATGTGTAATTATTGTGCATATCAGGAACTTAAAATGGCAATTGTAAGCTAAAGCAAGTATCTATTAGTTATAGGAAGAGGCTTTCATCATTATTTATGCATAATTAAGTGTTATATAATTTATACTAAAATTAATTTTTTCAGATGGATAAAAACGTTTAAATGCTTAAATAAAGATCTAACTATGTATACAGAGTTCAATTCTAGAAACTTCATAGTTATGAGAAATAGAATGGAAATAAAGCACATTTTTAAAATGCTACAAATAATGAAGATATTTGGTTTTATGTAATACTTTCACTTCTAACTTCAATAAACCATTTTTTGTAACTGCTTTTAAAAACTGAAACTAACTTCTTCATCATTTTGATCTCCCTCTGGGAGTACCAATGAGAAAAAATGGCCAAAAATGAGGCACCAAAAGAAAGAGAAGAAACAAGTTGCTTGGGTGAACTTTGAACTAATCAACTTCTGAATAATGTAGATTCCAAAACTACTTATGATCACTTGTTCACCTCTGAGAAAAGGTGAAACAGCAAGAAAACATAATTCAAATGGCTCTTTTCTGGAACTGAGACAAATCTGTTTTCATTTAATGAAAACCTTCATTCCCTCCCCGCCCCCAAAAATAATTAATTCTGGAGCTTACTTGAACAGCTCCCTGTCTCCTGCTCAGCTTGCCAAAATGACATTTGGTTCACTATATCCCCAAACCCCGAACGTTGGTTAACCAATGGAAGCCAAACAAACCTCACGATCAAGTCAATGAAATAAGAGATATATGGAGAAAGTCCAAGTGCCTAAGTAGCAAAAGAACTCTCTAAGGCCAAGGCTTCCCCAAAAGACGACCCCGGCCCATAACACCCTTTATTTTCTCTTCAATCCAGCTGTTGGCTCTAATCTAGTTTAGATAAGTTTAGGTGCCATTTCCTTCTTTAATTTTCTGATTGTTGTTTAAAAGCATTTTAGAAACTAGTTCCATATTTTTAAATCATAAATAAACATGTTTCCCACCATTCCTTATAATGCTCAGGACTCTCAAATCTAAGAAATCCTAGGAGATTTGACTAATTAGGTAGAGAGCTGATAAAAGATCTATCCAATTTATCAGTGAAAGAACAAAGCAGCTACCTTCTGCCTTTGTTTTGAAACTGGCAGAAGACCTTCAGCAGCTGTTTCTAAGCTATTTAAACTTCATTAAAGCTTGGTATTCTCCCACCACTTTCTATTTCTTTCCTTCATTTACCATTTATACACTTCCTATAGCTAAGCACAAGCTAAATGTTACCAAAACCCTCACATCTATTTCTTCAAATGTGACTGAGTAAACTTAATTAAAAGTTGCTAATTTAAAAAATGAAGTCATGTGAAATATTTAGTCATCTCCCCTTTAACATCAACAATAGGAAATAGTTTTGTAGTTAATGCTTATGAATATTCAACATTTTAGTTTTTTTCTTTTTTTCCATCTGAAATATCTTCCCAATGAAGTGCTGCTGTCATCCTCCTAAACTCTTAACACCCCCCTTTAGCAATTCCCAGTTTATATATGGGATAATGGAATAAGCTTTATTCAGATGCACTTCATTTAAATTTACTTGGATGGAAACCCTGCCTCTATTGTATATTACCTATATGTGACACAGGGCAAAGTGGAGAAGATCTGTGATTCCATTTTCTCATTTGCTGAATGAGAAGATTAATACCTACTGTATAGAGTTGTGAGGAAAATACCTGGTAAATGTTAAACACATTTCTTCTTTTCTATCTTCTAGCTCTTTCCCAGACTATTTAAATGAATCCGTTTCTTGGCCTTTTATGTTTATGACTATTCCCAAAAGCAGACCTAGATTTACCTCTTACAAATTAAAAAATAAAAAACCTGTCCAGAGCTATAACTTCATTTTAAAAGTCAAGATTTCCTAAAGTCCATTAATTAGCATTCTGTTGACTCACTTCACGTAGCTATTCTCCCCCATCCCCCATGATTTCAGTAGAAATTAGAGGAAAATAATCAGGCTCTGTTCTCAGAACAATACCATCCTTAGAACTGCAGGCTCATAGAACTAGAGAGAGCTTTAAAGATGATCTAGTTTACCCTTCCTGCTCCCAAAATTCTACAGATGAATAGATCAAGGCCAAGGAAGTTAAATCTACTCCTCCACATCTCCCAGATCACACTCACAGAAATATTTATGTAAGTGATTTGTATTCATGCCTCCTGATTCCCAGTCTAACATAATAATCTTTCTGTATAAAACCCTAATATGCAAATAGAACAAACAGCAGAACAACCAAACAACCGAGCGCTATGATGTGTGCTGACCACCAGTGGGCACGTGGAACATGGCAGGCGTCGGCAGCAGGTGGCAGAGGGTGGAACATAGCGGGCATCGACTGCAGGAGGATGGTGGAGCAGGTGAGCAGGGGTGCCAGATCAAGGCAGGGCACTCATTGCTGTCATCGGGGTGAGCCTCTGGTGGTTACTGAAAATTCTTTGCTCCTGCATGCCATGGTACCACCGGGTGCTCACACCTGCTGCTGGTGCCAGAGCTGCCGCTCGCACCCACTGCCCGCAATGCCCGGTGCTGGTCCTGATCACTTGACGCTGTCAGTGGGTGTGAGTGGCTGCTGGCCCTGATCGACCCTGAGGGCTTCTCCACCTCCCCCTGCTCCTAAGGGGTGATCAGGGCAGAAGCTGCCGCTCGCACCTGCTGCTGGTGCTGGCGCCGTGCTATCAGCAGGTGTGAGCAGGTCGGCACCGTCAGTGCGTGGGAGCGGTGGCACGGGAGCGGGGTTGCGGGCAGATAGGGAACCGGGGGCTGTGGTGGGAGGGGCCGAGCAGGGGTGCAGAGGATGGGCTGAGACCTGCCCCTGTGCCCATCGCAGCCTCTTTGCCCACAGTTCTTTTCAAAGTGCACGAATTCATGCACTGGGCCCCTAGTTCAGTGGTCAGCAAACTCATTAGTCAACAGAGCCAAATATCAACAGTACAATGATTGAAATTTCTTTTGAGAGCCAAATTTTTTAAACTTAAACTATATAGGTAGGTACATTGTTATTAACTTAATTAGGGTACTCCTAAGGCTTAGGAAGAGCCACACTCAAGGGGCCAAAGAGCCGAATGTGACTCGCGAACCGCAGTTTGCCGACCACGGCCCTAGTTAGTTCATAATTTCCCACTCTACAAATCATGTTTAGACAGGTTCTCTTCCTTCATAACAACTGAAAAGGGAGTTGTAGAAAGAAAAATCTTTATACTATAGGTTGAAAGATGCTTTAAATAAAACTGGACTAAAAGGAATAGTAAAAATTTTAAATCCTAAGTATTACTTCAAATATGTGTATACATGTTCCAAATAAGCTCTTAAAACTAAGTGAAGTTAGATATAACACTTATAGGTAACAATGATGACATGATTGCTGGCTATGTTTGATATGCTGCTTTCCGTCATCCCAGGAAAACATCAATAAAAGCCACAGAAGCCTGAGGAACTATGGTTATCCAAAAGTAAATTTCCAAATATCAGAAGAAAAGTCACTCTATAGAAGAGAAGGCTTCAAACTGAAAAATCACTGGTGGCCAATGAAGGGTTTGCCCTCTGAAAGAGTTGTATGCATACATATTTAATTAAAGAAGAAACACCACATAAAAATTAAAGCTGCTTAAAGATCTTCAATAATATATATTCTGAATTAAATTATTAATGCTAATTTCCAAGATATCTATTTTCTAAAATATCATTAATTGTATGTACTCTTGGAAAATTTATCTATAGGTAAGATGTTCTCCAGCCAGCTTCTTGTTTTTTTTGTTTTTTGATTTTGTCTTGTAACTGGCAGCAGACCTTCTGTAAGTGTCCATTTTCTCTGTCTCCTTAATATTAATTGTATATGTTTTCTTTCTGGAGATTTAACGAAGAGCTCTCCCTTGGGTTACATTTAGAAACAATACACTTTTTAATCAGTTGAACAGAATATAGAAGATGACTACCTTTATCTATAATAATAAAAGTGTAATATGCTAATTAGACTGGACGTCCTTCCGGACAAAGCAGGGGCTGTGAGGGAAGCCTGGTTCTGGGTGCCAGGGGGAAGCCCAGGTCCCGGCTTCCAGAGGTAGGAAGGCCTACTCTTGCATGAATTTCGTGCATCGGGCCTCTAGTTATTATATAATAAAAAAATCCATCTCATGGATGTTAGCCTAGTTTTGGCAAGATCCACATTCTTACTCATCCTTATAGGAAAGAATGGATGTGAGTGATAAAGAATATCACATTTGTTCAGTTTACCCACCCTAAGGGAAGAGAGACCTATTAAAAGCAGAACAAACCAAAGCAAAACAAACAAAACACCCACTTGCATGGGTGTGACAGTGTGGTTTTTATAAAACTCTTAATTTAAACTTCCTTTAAACCAACGGAACTTTGGTAGGAGGTGAAAAAATGCAATAAAAGCTAACTTATTACCAAAGTAAACAGGGTAATTCAGAAATCACCATGCTTACTTTTCTTTCATTTTCATTTATCTTTATAAAATTTCTTATGACAAACTCCTACTACCTAGCTCCTTTACAAAAAATTACCAAAATGTTCAAAATTTGTTAAAATTCATGGATTCCCATATTCAGAAGCTGCTTTGCCCACATCTTTAGCTGTCCGCCGATGGATGGTGGCTTTGAAAAATATGGTATCTCTTACCAGCCCTTCACTTGGTTTGATGTTTGCCAGCTGAATCACTTCCAGGTGGGCTGACTGTGAAACCAGAGGATCTGAAGACAGGGATATGATGTGGTCACAGACTCCAGAAAGAGTTTTACACTGAAAGCAAAAATATATATATGATAAACAAATGTTGTAAGTAACACATTAATAACTTTTTGTTATACCTTTTTTACAAGAAAAAATAAAAGAAACAGTAACAGTACTTGGGCATTTTATTCCATTAAATCTATATAAAAAGGTATTCAGGTGAAAAAATACATGCACACAACACACTTATATTCTAAATTATGGATACAAGAACTATACATCAAAATATGCAACAGAGGTATTATTATATTTTAGCTCCATTATTTGATTCATCAGATCTAAAATAAAATGATTGTTTCTAAACAATCCAAGAACTTTATAACAACCATCGGATTGAACTGAATTAAATAATTTTAAAAAATTTATGTCTTTTATATTATGATCAGAATAGTTAAAAATAAATTCAGCCAAGGCACAAGGAAGATGAGTCTTGCAAATCCACTTGATGAACTCCTCCTACTTATTCATCATTCTAGACTTTCCTGTTCAAGGTTACCTTTGTATAAAGTTTCCCACCACCTCCAGGCAAAGTTTGGCACTCCTTCAATCCTGCATTCTCAGCATTCTTTGAACAGTCTAACATTGTATGATAACTACATTCTGAAGCCCCATTGAACAGGAACCGTGTCTTACTCATTTCTAACTTCACTTCCTCCCCCCACTCCCACCTGCCACCCACACCAGGTAGACAGATCCTAGAACATATAAGGTAATCAATAAATATGAGTTGAATAAACTGAAGAGCAAATGAGCTTTAACAATGAGTAGAGTGGCTTGTAGGAAAGAAAGCTAGTGCTTTAATTAGGAGAAATCCATTCATACTGCCAAGAATAACAATAGATTTAAAATAAGGTATATCCATAATGGTATGATTAAGAATTGGACATGTAAACTCATAAAGAAAGTGGAACATTAGTGAATGAATCTTGGAATATACTATCCTAAATTATGCTGGCCCTTATATGCTTCACAGACACTCAATGTACTTAAAGAAGCCTGGTGTCCATCATTTGAAGGTTTTTTGTTTGTTTTTTGTTTTTCTGCCCTATTGTAGGAGGTGCTTTTCTTTTGTAGCAATCAAGTCGTTATCTTCTATCCATCTCCAACATGTTACATTTGTTCTGTAACCACTGTACTACCCTACTGTAAGGAAGACATTTTCTTCTGCCTGTCATTACTGCATTCTGTGCTTGGACCATGGTCTCAGTCTGTGCAGGACTCAGCTTCTTCACAAGACAGAAACAGCCAGGCTAAATTTCCCTTCTTGTTTGCACTCCTGCTTTTTGCACCGGCTTTTCAAGGCTGCACTTTTATTGTGGCTATCAGTCCCTAAAGACAAACATTAGCTGGTGCAGTAGAGAATCTGGGCTTAAAGACAGATGTGGGCAACCATCACATTGCTAATTATTTGCTGTGTGACCATGAGAAAAGTATTTTATATCCTTGAGGCTCAGTTTCCTCATGTAAAAAATGGGGTATTATAAATTACTTTCTATGGTTTACATGAAAACTCAGGATAGTGTATATTTAAAAAGAGCCCTGATATCAAAAGAAGACACTAAATAAATGCTTTTTATCCCTCCTATTGCTTTCTCTACTCTCCCAAGGGCTCAATCCTTACTCCTGGGATGAATTATGTCATTATTCTTAATCCCATGACCTCGTTGACCATGTTACAATGACCAGTAATCACACTGCATGGTCATGATGGAGAGTTCACAGCTCTTTTCTCTCTCTCTCTCAGGCTCAAGTCTCACTGCTTGCAGATACAAATTACCTTGAAGAGCTGCTAACCAAAGTGCCAACAGGAACACCCCCTTTTCTCACCCAAACAGGGAAACCTACAGGGAAGTCACACAAGGTACTGCACTTAGCACTATGCTGTGCTGTTGCCATCTTGGAATTCTTAGTTTTGAACAAGGGGCTTGACATTTTCATTTTGCACTGGGTCTCGTATATTATGTAGCCCATCCTGGGATCCCAGTCTTGGAGTGGTGGTATTTTTTTTTAAACTCTTGAAAATATCAACAGCAGCCATGGGAAAAAGGACAGAATGGCAGCACTTTACATTTAAAAATTGGCTGCAGTTCAAATCGCTGCTCTTTGACAGGAAGATAAACACTTTTGGTCATTTTTAATCTTTTAACTATTCATTTCCTCCCACATGTGGTTACATCTTCATTCTTATTTTCTCTTAATCTCAAGGGGGGATATAACATTGTTAATTCTGAAGCATTTCCATATAAGATACTTGGACTGCGTAATAACCTGAAGGTTACTAATTTGTATGCTATAAAGGACCCTTTTGGTTTCTACAAATTGAAGCACATTTCAAAAGAGACCAATGTAGCAATAAGTACAAAGGTAATAGATGTATATAAATGGCTTAACATGTGTGCATTAAAACATTCAGGGCCTCATATAACACTGGTGATGAGCAGTAGTAGCCCTTCTATTTACGCATTGGAAACACTTAGAAGTGGTGTAGGAAAAAAAGGCCTTAATACTAGACTGTAGACATTTCTACAAAAAAGAAAATAACATTTAAACCCATTATATTAAGTTGCAAAATATTGTTTCAGATTCCTCTTCTTGAGTAATTTTGTTTGCCAAATACCTGCTATATGCTACGTCTGCTGGGAATACAAAAGATGTGTAAAACATTGACTTTACCAGCAAAGCTACCAGGATTTAATAGATTAAAGATCTTGGAAACTAATAACAGAAAGACTTAGAAAAGAAACCCCACTAGAACCCTGCTGTCTGTTTTAGAGATAATGCACTAGAACCTTTTATATTGCACCATTTGGCACTTGACTAAATAAGCCAATTAGAAGGGGTATAAAATAGTCTGGCTTTATATGCTAATTCTATACTCATTACTTCAGCATACATCAAGCCACTGCAGGAAACCACATTAAGACTGCAATGGCAAAGTTCCAGGGAAGTTATTTACCATGTTCTTATAAAAATTAAATGTGTGCATTCAATGAAATAGTGTGATACTATGTTGTTATCATTTTAAAACAAAGTGTTACCTACTGTTACCTAATAGTATATTCTAGGAAAAGATAATTAACTATTATACAACAAGAAAAATGCATTCTTTTTATTATTGCAAATTAACATCAATACTATAGAGCACCTACCATGTATCTGGCACAATGCTAAATACTTCATAGTCATTATCTCTTTTATCCTTATAACAACTTCCTGAAGTAGGTATTTTTGAAAGAAAGGCTAAAAAAATCTATCAAGGTCATTGCCTTTGTAAAAGAAAGACTGGAATTCTTAATCATTATGCTTATTTCAATCCTTAAATCTCAACTTATTTTTCATTAATTTCATTTTGTACTGTTAAAAATTCATGTCTGTATTAAATGGATATTATATAATGTTTAAACTACATAGTTTAATGAAATATAAGATGAGCCTTCCAATTTAGAATGCAGTTTAGATAAGGAGTAGTAGAATGGATACTGTGAAAGACAGTCTGGGGAAACTTAAAGCAATTTTAGCATCAAAAGGACCACTTCCTCTAGATAAAAGATGACCGGTAACCACTCATATGAGGGAGATTCTTCTGCCATTTTTGCAATATTTATACCAAAACATTTTACATTCTATTTATCTTAGTTCTAAAAATAGAATAGTATGAAACTAAAATTAAATCCTAGTATATAACATGCCTTATTTTAATTGTTTTATTGCTTAAAGTATTACAAAGAGTATTACATATATCTCCTTTTTTTCCCCCGCCCTAGACAATCCCCTGGCCTTCCCTACCCCCCAGTGTCTTATGTCCATTGGTTATGCTTATATGCATGCATACAAGTCCTTCAGTTGATCTCTTACCCACCCCCCAATCCTCCCCGGCCTTCCTGCTGTAGTTTGATAGTCTGTTCGATGTTGCTCTGCCTCTGTATCTATTTTTGTTCATCAGTTTATAATGGTCTTTATTATCCATAAGTGAGTGAGATCTAGTGGTATTTTTCTTTCATTTACTGGCTTATTTCACTTAGCATAATGCTCTCTAGTTCCATCCGTGCTGTTGCAAATGGTAAGAATTCCTTCTTTTTTATAGCAGCATAGTATTCCATCGTGTAGATGTACCACAGTTTTCTAATCCATTCAATAATATGCCTTTAATAACACTAAGGGGAACATAAAATTGCAATGGTGTCATAGCTGACCCTCTGGATTCTGTTATAATCTACCTAAGATGGTGAAAAAATAATTAGTGATTGAATAGCAGTAACAGACAGGATTAGCTATGACTCAAGAACCTTTTAAAACAGAAGTGTGTCACAGGATGGATTTAATGGTATTATGATTTTCTCCAGTTTTTTATATTTATTTCAAATATGAATAAATATAATGAATAGAGCACATTCTCAGGATGAGATGGAAAGTTTTCATATTCTGTTCTATATATAAGCTCTATATTTTATATCTATTTGCATATGTGTGTATGGTTGCTTCATCCAAATCTAAAAGTTCTAAAGGGAAAAAAGATCTGAGCATAGCATGTTTAGTATAAAATAAATACTGATTAGAAAGAGTTGTAAAAATAACATTTAGTCACTGTGGAAATTTAAAAAAACAGCAATTCTATATTAATATATTAACCAGTAGCAACAAGTAGCATTCTTCCATTATCTCTGAACCTCATTCTTTCATTATAGCTGAATTTATCAGATACTACTTTTTAATTTAATTTTTAAATTTTTATTGCATTTACTGGGATGACATTGGCTAATAAAATTAAATAGGTTTCAAAAAAGTTATATAGGTTTCAGGTGTACAATTCTATAATGCATCCTCTGTATTATATATTCATCACCCAAAGTCAAGTCTCCTTCCATAATTATTTATCCTCCCTATACCCTTTTCTACCTCCCCCACTCCCTCTGGTAATCACTATATTGTTGTCTGAGTCTATGAGTTTTTTTTCTTAATCTTTCAACTTTTCCATCCAGCTGTCCAACCACCCTCCCCTCTAAAAGCTATCAGTCTATTCTCTGTATCTATGAGTTTATTTCTATTTTGTTTGTTAATTTTGTTCATTCAAAAAAAATAGCAACCCTATATTAATATATTAACCATAACAACATATAGCATTATTTCATTATCTCTGAACATCATTCTTTCATTATTGCTGAATTTATAAGATACTACTTTTTACTTTTTAGATGAATATGTGAAGTTTCAGCTATTTTATTTTTTAAAGAAGTAATATAATTCAGTATTTAGGATGAAAATTGTGCTATATTTGGTGAAAAATATTACATATTACAATATTGTAATATATAATATTGTCAAATAGTGAGAACTCTAGGTGATATAAGCCTCATTATGAACTATAATATTCTTAGTATCCTAGTACTTGCTGGCAAGTACTAGGATACTAGTGCTTCTCTGTGAAGCTAGTAATGCTGCACCTCTGATTATGATGTTACACTAACAGGACACAGGGAGTGAACAATTGTAGGTAACAAAAGAGTAAAATTCACAAACAGAATTTAAACTGGTAGCCTGGCTCATGTGGCTCAGTGATTGAGCATTGACCCATTAACCAGGAGGTCACAGTTTGATTCCTGGTCAGTGCACATGGCTGGGTTGTGGCCTTGGTTCCCAGTAGGGGGTGTGCAGGAGGCAGCCGATCAATGATTCTCTCTCATTTGATGTTTCTATCTCTCCCTCTCCCTTCCTCTCTAAAATCAATAAAAATATATTTTTGGTAAAAAGAATTTAAACTGGTATTCCAAAGTATTATTCTATATACATGTGCCCCTACACAAGAAGACTTTCTTCCTCATATAAGAGAACTGATGGAGAAACAATTTTTTAAACTTAAAAACTAATATAATAGTTTTAATTTCAATTTTTTTAAATAGTTAAAATTTCAATTTTAACTCAACATAAAAGTTATATCTGTATACAGCAAAATTAAGAGTTTCAAGCAGCTTCATAAAGCAATTGTAGTTGCAAATTAATAAAGATCATGTGAATTTTGTTCCAACAATGCCTAGAAAACTCTGCAATCCCTTTAGGTTTCAAACTCTGATGGTGAGGGGAAAACACAACAAAACAATTAGCAAAATGAAAAGAAACCACCGCCACCACTCCCACTGCAGTCACCTCTGCCCTTGCCACCACCACCACCATCACCATCACCATCACCATCACTTCATTAAGCCATTCATTCACTTAACAATCACTAAGTATCTGCTACATGATTCAAATGCCAACTACTATGTTCAAGGATTTCACAACCTGGGAGAGTATTTCTGGTAGCATATTTGGCTTTGACATCACTGACATTAAGCATGCAGATCTTGTGTACCTGATAATGGAAAAGAAGCAATAACACTTTAAAATAATAATCATCTAGCAATGATGAGGTCAGTACCAACCAGTGAGAGACCATTAGTTAGCCCCAAATGTGTACTGACGTTGATGAGCACGAAGTGGACCCTTGACACTTGCAACTTACTTGTAAGTACTGCTCTGAGACATCTTGGTCGCGTCTGAATTAAAAGTGGGACAGCAGGTTCCACCATTGTGATTTCTCATAGGGAAATAGCTGGAAACCAGAGCTGGATCTGGGAAAATCTCCATTCTGTTTGCTTGCTTTCTCAGGGGCAGGAAACAGAGCCAGCTAGGTTTGCAGTGGGTCCCAGCCAGATGAGAGAGCCCTCATTAGAGGGCACAATGCCTTTCAGGCTCAAGAGTAACAAGGGTCTGGACATCTTAGTAGCTCAACTAAAATGTAGGTTATTAGGAAGAGTATTTCATTTAATTTCAGATTCAAATAGCAGGAGTAAAGCAGTTCATTATAATTGGATGAGCTTCTGGAAAATCCAGGCGCTATATATACAGTTTATGGGCAAATAGGGAATGAAAAGCAGAGACCTGGGAGCAACATTTTCATTTACAGCTGAGAAATTCAAAGCTACCATCTGTGCTTTTATGGAGAAAAAAGCTAATCACACTGTCTCAGTTATGAATTTATTGGTTCTCAGCTCCAAATTCACCCTTCAGTGCTTGCTCTGTGATAATGGACAGGACTCTTCATTTACAGTGAGCACAATGTTAAGTTTCTTGTCAGTAGAGGGCGGTGGAGGGACATCACAGGGGGAAGGAGGCCTCTCCTTCAGGTCTCCTTGTGCTGCATTTTGCTTTTTCTTGCTCCTGATGCACAGTCCATCAGTGATGCATGTGTGTGGGAAATCCAGTGGTTCCCAGAGCATGTGGTCCCTCAGTGACCTCACAGCCTTATTCTGGGCTTAGTGACCACCATCTTGCGACCCTCTTGGCCTCTTACCCACAGTTGCACCCCACTTGCTCTGTGAGTCCTCCCAGCAGCATCACTTGCCTGTACCCTAGAGGAGTGGTTCCTGCTTGCCTGGCCACTGTGGAGCAGCTCTTGCTTAGGCAAGCCAGTGAAGCTGCAACACTACTGCTCCAATGAGTTCTGACATCAGCCTAGGCTAGGGGATAGTTCCTTTCCTTGGGTACAGTCCCAGGGCATGCTTTAGAGCAGTGATGGCGAACCTTTTGAGCTCGGCGTGTCAGCATTTTGAAAAACCCTAACTTAACTCTGGTGCGGTGTCACATATAGAAATTTTTTGATATTTGCAACCATAGTAAAACAAAGACTTATATTTTTGATATTTATTTTATATATTTAAATGCCATTTAACAAAGAAAAATCAACCAAAAAATGAGTTCGCATGTCACCTCTGACACGCGTGTCATAGGTTCGCCATCACTGCTTTAGAGTCTCTTTACATCTGTATGAGTACTCTTCTATCATGGTTTGATAATTACTTAGCATAAACTTCCCTTGTTTGTTACTGTGTGGTTTCTGTCTCCAGACGAATTCAATTAACTTGTTGAAGAAATCTTTACATTTACAATAAGTATAAGTGTAGTTTTTTAAAAAATCCCGTGTCTTTGATCACATAAAGAATGGTGTCAGTTGATGACAATCCTTCAATTTATGTGGACACACTGCTTTCTACTGATTCTGTGAGTTAGTCATCAAAGAATTATGTTATTTACACCTTAGAAACCACAGAAGCTGCAATCCTTCAACTTAATCAGAGAGGCTAATTTACTTTGTAAAGAGCTAGTTAAGTACCAGAATGGGGTCAGGACACCAAATCTTTTTAATTCTCAAATTTGGTGCACTTTCTACTACATTACTCTGCCTCCGACTCCCCAACAAAAACAAATAGTCTTTGAGAACAAGGACTGTACATTCGAAGTCAGTGTGAATATCAAATCATTTAACAATCCATAATGTGTCTAGCAAATGTAATGCTAGCAAGAACACCAACATAAATATACCAACTTATCTAGTACATAGTGTCTAACCAAATCATAGTAAGACACACTAAATGCAGATTATTTCAATTATTTATGTGTGGCCACATTCCCTTTAGTATATACACATGCTTTTTTTGTCCCCCAAAAGACAAAAATGTTCTATCTTCATCACATTCTATCTAGATTTCTTCTTTCTTGCACAGGACATCAGTGTGGATAAGTTAATTTACATTTAAAATAATTTATAAGGCAATTAACCACCAGAGTATCAAAACCTGAAGGTAATATAATACAAGAAGTCAATGCTATTTCAGTAATGGTGTTAGCACCCTTCTTTAGGTTGACCACAAAGACAGTGAAGGGGGGCAAGATAGAAGGGTTATGTTATCTATAGAAATAAAGAACCATCTGATGCTTTCAATGTACAAAACTCAGTATTAGAATTCACATTTTAGTGAATTGAACATAACTTGTATGTTCAAATGCTACAGTTACAACCAAAATGTCAACCATTCAAAAAATTTCAGTGTGCAGTGGCCCAAGACCACAGCTTTAAGAGAAGAATGTAGCTATAATGGACAAAGCTGTCTTTTCACAGCATCAGGGACCTTTTGAAGACCAATGCAAAATTATTTTCATAAAGTCATTAGATTACCACTGTTTTCAAGAAATCTCTAAAGACAAAGTATTAATATGATTACTTTTCTTTTATTATGGAGCATGCTGCTACCCTAGTACTTATATCTTCAAAGTCTAAAATGAGCTCTTCATTTTCTCCTTCAGGCTTTTTTCTTAGACCTAACTATTGGTTCTGTGCAGTTTTAGCCATTTCTAGTTTAGACAGCAGAGAAGGCACAATATTCCCAGGCCAGATGAAGTTTAGGAATAAAGAACTCATATATTTTTAAATGAAAAAAGAGATTAAATAGAATGGTTATGAAATAAAACAAATAGTTAACATGCTTCACTCCTACCTTTCACCAGTCTTTGAATCTTGAGAAACACTCCTGAGAAGCCATTTCAGACCTTGTTTTTTGGCAGACTTACTCTGCGTCATAGCCCTGCTGCTCCCATTAGTGTGCCTGCAACACTTGTCTACTTCAATAAACTCGTGGGTGACAACATATCATCTGGTTGTATTTCACCTCCAGTCCTTTGCTACCATAATTTTACTATTCTGGAATTCAAGTTTTACTTCATTCATATGGTAAATTTATTCAAATACATTTTTTTCAAAAGGGTACTTAATGACCCTTCAGTTCTCGGGCTGACACTCCAACTATTGATCACACTGGCCACGGCCAAAGTGAATATATTGCATTCATTTCTAAATGTCTTCAGTGTTATATATACTTTTACTTGTTTCTAATAGAGGTAAAGAAGTCCCAAGGGCATATTAGCATCAACCAAGACATGGATGTACAAAGAAAAGCAGCCAAATGTGCATTAACAAGAAATAATATGCCTTTCTGCAAAGTATGATGTACTCACACTCATTTCTAGTAATAAAATATCTGCACAGTCATTGATTTATTTAACAAATATTGCCAAATTAAAATTTGGAAGTTTGTGTGGTGAGTATAGAATCAGAGAAAAGGCAGTTTAATTATTTTATGAGTTATTTCATACAAATGATGATAGAGGTGAATTATCCCTCTGATACAACCAAATACTTTTCTTTTATCTGCTGTCAAAAATCAACCATGAAAAATTCTGATTTCAAATTGTCTTTTCTATAGATTCTTTATTTTACTATACTCCAATCCTGCTACATTCTAAATACTGTATCATATTTTTCTATTAAGATACAATAATTATAAATAATATAACCTGTTATGTTTTGATTCTTTTGAACTTTTCCTATGAAATATACAGGGCTCACCTTTTTATAGGTTGTAGATTTTTATTAATTACTAGTTAAACAAAGAAATATATTCTAATGAAGATGAAAATAAATCCAAGTATACTTACCACATGAAGGATTTTATTTTCTGTTTCATATACAGTACAATCCTAAAAATAGAAACATAGACATTAGCTTTGAGAAAAATCAAGCATTCATTCTAAAATACTTTCTTATGAATTACACTACAATTTGAAAAAAGTATTAACAATTCAAGCAAAAGCAGCAATAATGGAAAAAAATCTGGAATACTGTATCACAACATATCAATAGTGGTTAGCTCTGATAGTCAGTTACAGGGATTTTCTCATTTTTGCTTGAGTATTTTCTTTCAGCTTATTTTTATTGATTGATTGATTGATTGATGAGAGAGAAACACATTTATATTTGCAACTACTGTAAGCTATTTAATATACTTTACATTATGCATTAGAATTGATACATGCTACTAATAAATGCCAAGTTTACAGTTCTTGCCTAAATTTGATTCCCTGAAATTATTTTTTAAAAATCAACATTGTCTTTTTACCTGCAATTGCTAAACTTACAATAAAGTGGTAACATAGCAAAGTGATCTCTGCTTAGAAACTTCTCGTATTTATGGTTCTGTTTTATTCCAAGGAATTTATGAAATAGGCACAATATTAGTAGAAACTTAGGGTATTATGAGAATTAAATGAAAAAATGAGACAAATGGCTTAGCACAGTATTTGACATACAGTAAATGATAAATAGATTTTAACTATTAATTACTGCATCTTTATTTAAAAATTTAAACTAATCTTTATTTCAAAATATAAAGTTAATTATTTGACTAATTTTGAAAAAAATCCATATTCTATAGTACTGCATATTTCAAGGAATAATTGTCCTTTTTATTTTCCCTCCTGAACTTAATTTTAACAAAAAGGAATCTGGTTCTGCATAGTTTTTCATAATGCCATTTCACCACAATACCTTGTCAGACGAAGTACATATTCTTAACAGGAGCAGAATTTTTAAGGTTAAATTTAGATCTGATTCATTTCCCAAACTAATAGAAATGTTTAAGGATTGGGCCTTGCCATTCTAAAGAGCTCTTGTGCCAAAAGAGAAGTTTGTTACAAAGTTAAAGCTTGCCAAAGGAGCTATATAGACAGTCATACCTATGTCTATATACTTACGTAAAGTCAACTCTTAATAATTATGAATTATGTACAGAGGAGCCAAGTTGTAGATAAAACATTTATATTTGTAAAGTACATTTGTACTCTCATCTGCATTTGAAGGGGCCAATTTTACAAAATTAACTTTAAACACAATTACATTGGGAAGAGATGATTTGAAAAAAGCTGGGCAGGAGCCCAGTTTCCCTATGCTGTCTCTATAGCTAGCTTCAGCTGAAATGGATGCGAGTTTCGTTATTTACCTGCCTTCCTAGAATCAGACAATATGATTAAATATTCAAACTTCACAGGGATTCTCAAGGACAAAAGTAAATATTATCTAAATGTATATCCTGCTAATGACATAATAATCACATATAATATTTCAAGTCTCTTTAAAATATAATATTTTACTTGCACATCCCTAGTATAATATAACAAAAGGAACCGTGTGACAAAATCTTACACTATTTTTAGCAATCATATTGTTTGTTGGTAGTAGTGTTGTTGTTCTGCTTTTTATTAAAACTGTTGTGTTTCACAGGATGAAGCAAGTGAACAATGTGATACTATCATTCTTGGTGTCATTGATAAGTAATTTTAGCAGGGAGAAAACAGATACATATATAAAAAGTAAAATCCTAGTGTCTTGATGTATTATGTATGCATATATGTATATGTTTTTCTTAGTTTTGCCCACTGAAAAGGCATAGAAATGATGGCTAACATAGTAATAAATAAACTCTCCATAGTTAGTGATCTTCAAATGCCATTTCCAAGGCCTTCTTGGAAAATGGCTGATTCTGATCTGGGATAGGAAATATACAAGATGAGTTTGGGTTATACTGTGACACAAGATAGAAAGTTATTAAAGACTATATGTGGATTGTGTCAGTAGGACTGAGAAGTCACTATGAAGAGGTTCTCACTGGCAAAGATGGAGCAATTTGAGCATCTAAAAGGATAATAACTGCAATGGATGAAACAGTAAATATAATTAAATATTAAATATACTAATATGTCTGATGCTACATTTTAAAATAGTAAATATATACAAATATATTTTATAGTTTAATGATATTGAATAATTGGATGAATTGGACAATGTATAATAGATGTACTTTTCTTTTTTAAAATATGTTTTTATTGATTTTAGAGAGGAAGGGGGAGAGAGAGAGGGAAACATCATAGATGAGAAGGAATCACCCATCAGCTGCTTCCTGTTGGGGATCAAGCCTACAACCCAGGCATGTGCCCTGACAGGAAATTGAACTGTGACCTCCTGGCTCAATGATCAATGCTCAACCACTGAGCACACTAGCTGGGCTATAGATGTACTTTTCTTCTTAGTTCAACAAATATTAATCAATTGTGCTAAGGATACAAAACTGAATAAAATATGACTCCTCACTTAGGGAAGTGAAGTTTAAGGAGATAGGCATTCACACAAATAAGATAAAATATGTAGAATTCCAAAATCTTCATGCAGTTTTATGTTTTAATAACTTTAAAAGTATAAATGTCACAAAATTATACAAATCAACATGTGAAAAGTAAATTATTTAAATTTTAAAAATATTAGTATATTTCTTATTAAAATTCAACATGACCACTGTGTTGTGCTATACATTGCTCAAGTTAAATTTCAAACTTTGCAAATATGTCTGATATGTCTGTTCATCAGCTCCTGGTCCTCAGTGACTAAAAGGACTATATTTATAATCCTAACCTTATAATTATTCAAAAAATGAAGCACTGATGCATACTTGACAATTTTGACATAACCCCATAGGACAAAGTCTAAGGGAGATTTATCAGGTGACTGAGGTGGTTGAGGTTTTCCATAGGTCTAAAAAACGGTCACATAACCAGTGTCACACCAATAAATTCAATAAAAAGGAAAAAAAAGAAATAAAAACTCACATACTGATGTTAAAATTAAAAACTTATTTGAGGTAAACAAAACTAAATAATAAAACACTGAAATAATTTGATTTTCAAATGATGCTTGTAGCATATTTATACTAGTATATGGGAAGTTATTAAAACTTAAATATGCATAAGCCTTTTGGGACACCCACAATTACTATAATAAAGGCAGGTTCATAGGGTTAGGGTTACAGATGAAGATATAACTAACTGTCTTAAAAAATCTGGAAAGTTGTTTTTTAATTGGGTCTTGGAAAAAATAGGTCTTGAGGCAAAAAAAGAGAGGCATTATTACAAAAGCAATAGAATTACACTCAAACACAGTTAGCTACTACAGTAATTTTCAGATTTTTAATTCTGTATATATGTAAGAATCAATTGGGGAGTGGGTAAAAATGCAAATTCCCAGGTTCATCCCCAGAAATACAGATTTAGTAGATTCACAGTGAAGGCTCCCAAGATAATTTTGATAAAGGTGGTAGTTTGAGAAATAGTATTTTATAGGACATCATGTTATAGAAGAATGCCAAATCAAACCAAAAATGATCAAATATATAGAATGCATAAAAAAGTAAATGGAATAACTTACTCAATAAAAAAATAAAAACAAAAACAAAACAAAACAGTAAATGGATTGAACAATAGTATCTATCTGAGGGTTCACCCTAAACCAGCCGTGGGCAAACTACGGCCCGCGGGCCGGATCCGCCCGTTTGAAATGAATAAAACTAAAAAAAAAAAAAAAGACCGTACCCTTTTATGTAATGATGTTTACTTTGAATTTATATTAGTTCACACAAACACTCCATCCATGCTTTTGTTCCGGCCCTCCGGTCCAGTTTAAGAACCCATTGTGGCCCTCGAGTCAAAAAGTTTGCCCACCCCTGCCCTAAACAGTTCTTAGCTCCTTCTTCTGAGCTATGTGTTTTGATTACACATTCCCCAAATTTGTTGATTGGGTGTTTTTACTGCTAGTAAACTTTCTTTCTTTAATAGCTTACTACTTTGAATTAACTGCGTCTACATGATTGCATCTCTACTTTTATTCAGCCACATTGCCCTGTGCATTATTGAAAGCCACAGGCTTTCACAAAGGGCAGGACATAGCATAATAAAAACAAAACAACAAAACTGAAGAGTAAAAAGTGCACATTAACCTGCTGCTATGTATTAGGAAGAAGAATAGAAAATGACTATGTTCTATTTAGGGAAGCAATAATTTTATGGAGTTCATTTTATAATGCTAAATATTTAAATAGCCCTAGGTACTTCGGGGATTCATCTTATTAGGTAGTTATTTTATTTCCATCAAAATGTGATTTTAAAATATTTGCTTTTCAAGTGTGGGTTTTATTAATATTTACGGTCAAATCCTTCCCCAAAAGATCATACCCCAAGTCTTAAAAAGAAAATAGCACTGAATATGAAGAAATCTACATTTTATGAACCTATTCATGCTATGGAAAGGTACACCTTTGACGTTCTAGTTATTTTTAGGTTAGGATTAAATTTAGATTTTTAAAATTGGATTTAGAGCTAAGCCACTATATACTCCCTAGAGTTCTCTTCAGTAGCTCATGCTGTCCTTTACAATACATACAAATTAACACTTGCATTTCTTGTTTACCCTTCCATGTAATGCTTCTACAAACCATGTGATGCACATTTAAATGCACCAAATTCCTAATAAGACAATATTTATAAAAATCAGGAATGTGTCTTCAATTTTGATTATTTTCTTAGAAAATAAGCATGCACAGAAACTCACCCACAAATGAGCTATATGCCCACACAGGGTCATGATCAGTTATCTTTTCTGTGAAACAATTATGTAATTGCTATACTGAGGAGAATACATAGAAAAATTGCTTTGGCAACAAGTTTTAAGCACCTGGGGGTCATAATGCTCAGTTCAAGTAATATTACTTATCAACTGTATCTATCTATCTATCTATCTATCTAGATATATATTCATAAAAACAGTACATGAGTTATTAACATTGAATGCATAGAGTGAAGTAAAACAGTGTATGTCTAATGCAATATACAATTATATTTCATGAAACTTTATAATTATAAATGCTATATAATTTTCATCTGTCTCTTTTCAGTATATATTATAGCATAGATGTACAATTAATATAAAATATTGTTTTACCTGTAAGTAATATTTAAATGATTCACCTATGCAAACCTTTGATAATGGTATCTGCATATAGAATACTTCACATGTTCAATTAGTAAGCTTTCAAAATATCTTCATATGGTTATGTGATTAATTACTGTAATGAGTTAGTGTTATATTCTCATTCATTCATCCATTCACTCAAGTCACAATTCTATTCACCAAAAAGGTTTTTTTGGGTATCTTTTAAATGCAATTCACTGTTAGGCATTATTGGGTGATCAAAGATAAATTAAACTTGATCCCCGGAGATCATAATTTCAATATTTAGTGGAGGAAAAAAAACCATTCAACTACTAATACAAGGTAGACAAGATAAATGCTAACAGAATATTCCATAAAAAGGAGATAAATTCTGACTTGTATATCTGGAATGACATTATGGAAGAAATGCTATTTTAGCTGGCATTAAATAGTTTTTAAGTCTGGAGATTGGCAGTCCACAGTCCAGACCATTTTAGATAGTGCAAATACATGGACAAAGGCACAACCAAAGGACTTGTATGCATGCATATTAGCAGAACCAATGGACACAGACACTGGGGCGGTGGGGGCATGTCCTGGGGGGTGGGAGAGGCAGGGGGGTCAATCAGGGAAAAAGGAGACATATGTAATACTTTAAACAATAAAAATGTAAGGAGACTATTTGGCTAGAGCATAGGTTAAGTGGGGTGGATGTAGGGGGAAGGAAAGCCTAGAAAGTAATGTGTAGTCATTTTGTGGAGGACTACCAATGCTAGACTGGAGAAATTTTTGTTTGTTAGTTTTAAAGTAAATAGGATTTTTATTTTTCTGTAACATTCGATTTTGGAGCCCCTTTCCACCAGGGTAACAAAAACTTATCTCAGCCAATTAACGATTCTGTGTGACTTTCCTTCATGAGGGGTTAAAGTCAGTGTAGCTTACCGAGTGCCATGGTTGGTGCTTAACAGCAATGTGAAAGGTGAGTGTGTTGGGGTGGGGTGGGAGCGGAGTTCAAACTCTCTGGTGTAACTAACAACTCCCATAGCCATTTCTTGTTAACTTATCTCATGGTTCCTTTCCTCTTTTCCTTTTCCTTTAGTTACAAGAGTAACTTTGACACCATGTCTCAGGTAGGGAATCTTGGCAAAGCTGTGTTATCTTCTGAAACGTGCCATGTAAACGTTTCATCCCAAATGAAGATGGAAAAGTGTGCATTTTACTCTGATACAAGGGAATTCTCACAGATGTTTCAGTATGGGAAGTATGTGATCAAAGGTATGTTTTATGAAAATGAGGGGGAAGAAATTGTGGATTTGGAAGGGAGAAAAACTGGAGGTAAGGAGATTAGTCAGAATACTTTCAATTGAAGATATATATGTAATCAGGGCTTGAACTGAGGTTATGAAGGTGGAAGAGGAGATGAGAAGAGTTGGATGACATACACAGAACCAGGAATAAGAGAACTGGGTGACTGATTCATTAGTACAGAGAATCATAGAGAGGCAGAAATTAAACATTACTTCAGGGATTCAAGGCTCAGCAAATGGATGAATGACATAGTAGATATAGTAGGAGGAGAGAATTTGGAAAGAATAAAATAATTTTGGGAATGTGAAATTAGAAGTGATTGAGAGGACATATTACACAAAGCTGTCTAGCAAGCAGCTGAAAACACTGAACTAGATCTAAAATAGAGCCAAATGTGGGAGATATTGACAGTTAAAGGTACAAGAAAAACAACAACACATTCATCAGAAAAAAGTAAGTATAGTGAGAAGATAGCTGAGGACAAAGCTCCAACAATGCTTGTGTTTAGGAGCCAAATGGAAGAAGAGTAGTTGCGTGGCCAGGCATAAATGGAGAAAGTAATGTTCCAGACACATATCTAATAAGACTTTTAGCAATAACAGAGTTACAATAATATGCTCTATTTCTCGGCTGCCTAATTGGATAGCCATTAGACACATGTGGCTATTGAGCACTTAAAATGTGGCTAGTGCAGAAGAGACAGAATTTGTAATTTTATTTAATTTTAATTAACTTAAAGTTACATTTCAATTGCCACATGCAGCTAGTAGTTACCACATTAGATAGTAGTGCAGGTCTAGAGAATTATACTAAAGTCTATGCAAAACGGGAAGACATTTGGCAAGCATTTCAAACAATTAACATTAAAAGCAATAACTGGGAAGAAAACAAAGGGATTTAGTTCTCAGGTATTAACCAGATGCTTCTTTTTTTTTTCTTTCAGCAAAGAGCAAATTCCAGTATATTATGACATCTATAGTAGCAGCACAGTACAATGAAACCAATTCTCTCTGAAAGGATAATAGATAGAAAAGAGTCACGAAAGGATACTCAAAGCACCTACTACATAGCTTTGTGGGCATAGAGAAAACAGTGCCAGGGAGAAAACATTTGCAATGGATAGAAGGTATCAGTCCAAACTAAATTTATATTCATCAAAGACGGAAAGCTGTCTGATTATCCATGGTGAATAGACAGGCGTCAGCATTCTTCTTGAATATGAAATAAAAATGACATTGTTTAACTCTAACAAGTTAGAAGTAGAACCACCCCCAAAGACTTCCTTGGCAATTGCTTCACCATTTTGACTGGCTCAATGACCACAAACTTGTTAGTGGTCATGCTGTTGTTTTGGGAATGAGAGGAGCAAGGCTCATGGTATCTATTGAAATTTAAAAATGAACATTTTTTATAAAAAGAATAAGCTTAAGATTTTAAATAAGTTAAATAAGGTTATGAATTGTAACAAAATGAGCAATAAATAAAGAATTGGATGAGAATGTGGGTGGGCATGACCTTAAAGGCCTGTAGTCTTTGTGTGTCTGTGAACATATTCACATTGTTCTATACCTTGCATCACATCCCTGTTCAGAATTCTACACCAGCTCTCCCCCAGAAAGTCATCTAAACTGAAGCACCCATGTAGCTCTAATCACTCCAGTCTTTCAGTTGAAAATAAAAGATTTATATCCCAATAGTTGAATGGGTGTGGAAACTAATCTTTTAGCACGTAGAGACTTGTGGGGTGCAGGCAGAAGTGAGGCTGATTGATTTTCCAACATCCAAATGGCTCTCTAACATATCCAAAACCACTGAGGCTTTTCAAAATTGAACTGTGAAAAGGGATAAAAAGTAAAAATGTCAATTCAAGGTACAAATGGCAAGAAAACTCATTAGAGTGAGACTGTGATCCGGGTAACTTTAATAGCTTTGTTTTAACGACCTAGAGGCAGTGAGTTAATCCCCATTATGAACTAAATTTGTTTATTCTGCCTGTCTTGAGTTAAGACTTAAACAGTTTTGAATGGCCCATCTGATAACTGTACATATTTTATGTTTCCATCCGTTATCTATTTGTTAGTCTTAGTCTCTCCCATTAGATTGCCAATATTTTGGGAAAGAAGAAACTCTATATTCAGTAGCACTGTCTCTTTAATTTCTCAAGGTGCCCTATACACTCTATAATATAATCTGA
This sequence comes from Myotis lucifugus, assembly GCF_000147115.1. Lineage (NCBI taxonomy): Eukaryota > Metazoa > Chordata > Mammalia > Chiroptera > Vespertilionidae > Myotis > Myotis lucifugus. The sequence continues at coordinate 284,334 of NW_005871068.1, read as the reverse complement.
ACTTAACAGTTATGATTTTTTATTCAATTATCTATTTTCACATTCCATAATAAATATTTTACATTGATTTTATAGATGAGGTATAAAAATGAAACCTGTAAAGCCATATTTTTTAAAACAAAACTTTTAATTTCTGAATAAATTAGTATAGTACATTTAATTTCTTCACACTTTTATTTTGTACAAAAATAAACTGAGTTTTGCAGTTTTAAAATAATTTTAAATGTGAGTTTGCTTTTAAACATAATCTATATATCAGCAGATATTTTCAACAAAATAATTGGACCTTTCTCTGCATGAAGATTCATATTATGTAAAAGATATCAAGAATTTTATATTCATACAATGAAATTAACAGTTCTTGGTAATAAAAAAACCCCTCTCTAGCTGTTCCTCAGATGTTCAAATTATTTATTGTAATGACCATCTAATATATTACAAGGGAAAGAAAATCAAGTCTGTATAGCATATGATTATCTATCCACTATACTGTACATCTGAAACGAATACAAAATAATATTCAATGTCAACTGTAATTGAAAAATACAATTTAAAAAAGAAAACCTATGCCCAGCCGTGTGGTTCAGTGGTTGAGCCATGACCTATAAGCCAAGAGGTCACCAGTTCGATTCCTGGTCAGGGCACATGCATGGGTTGCAGCCTCGATCCCTAGTAGGGGATATGCAGGAGGCAGCCAATCGATCTTGATATTTCTCTCTCATTGATGTTTTTAGCTCTCTATTCCTCTCCCTTCTCTCTCTAAAATCAATAAAAATACATTTAAAACAAATTTTTAAAGAAAACTTATAGGGTCTAAGTGATGGGAGACAATTTTTCCTTTGTGACAAATTCAAATAAAGAGTTCAAGCAAAGATAAATACCATGCCCCGTTATAAATAAAAATGTAAATTAAACATTAATTCTTCAATTCAAAATCATCCACTTGGCTGTCAGAAAATAAATAGGAGTTAAGGTATATTTGAATCAAATTTCAAGTAGTAAAAATTCTTCACCCCATATATCTTAGTCCCTTTTATCTATTTAGATTGCATTTTCTTGGACAGAAAATGGAACATTTTTTCTCAGTAACTGCAACATTTAAAAAGTGCCATTTATATGAAAAGATACTTAAATGATAATAGTTAACTGTCCAAATAAAAGTACTAGCTTAAATCTAGGCTTAATTTGGTCTACCTTCAAAAGAAGTATTACACAGAATCAGTACCATTTAGGGGTTCTTAGTAGTAATACTGAGTGATTATGAGGCAGACTTTTAGGCTCTGAAAAAATTCTAGAGGTCTTCCCCACTGCCACCAAACCTACCGCCCATATTCCAGTAATTTATACTTAAAATACCAAGAGACACATACACATGCATATAAATACGCTATTGAGATTTTTCAAACTTAATCTTTAACAAGCTTTTTTTTTTACATTTAAAATTTTCCACATAAGTTAATTTTATTGCCTCTCCTTATATTCAATAAACATTGCTGTCCTTAACATTCTAATTATAATGCTATACTAGAATTCTTAATGGATTCATGGTTGCGGCTAACTTTTATTATGATTTCTAAATATACACTTCCTTTTTTAAAGGTAAAGTAAACTTCCTTGAGCCACTAAAATCTACCATGGATATGTGATTTACTTTGTCCAATGCAACGGTTCTCAACCTGTGGGTTGCCAACCTGTGGGTCGCGACCCCTTTGGTGGTCGAACGGCCCTTTCACAGGGGTCGCCTAAGACCATCGGAAAACACATATATAATTACATATTGTTTTTGTGATTAATCACTATGCTTTAATTATGTTCAATTGGTAACAATGAAAATACATCTTGCATATCAGATATTTACATTACAATTCATAACAGTAGCAACATTACAGTTATGAAGTAGCAATGAAAATAATTTTATGGTTGGGGGGTCACCACAAAATGAGGAACTGTATTAAAGGGTCGCGGCATTAGGAAGGTTGAGAACGACTGGTCCAAAGAAATGTGAGCGGAAGTGCTGTCTCATTTCTATGCAGAAACTTTAAGAAGCAGTGCATAGAAATTAGACAGCACTTCCGCTCACATTTCATTGGACCAGTAGTTCTCAACCTTCCTAATGCCGCGACCCTTTAATACAGTTAGGGTCCATGCTCTTTTCCCTCTGCTATAATGACCAGCAGTGTTCAATATAAGATTGTTCTGGAACATTCACCCCTTTCCCCCCCAATGTAATCCTAGTATCTGATAGCATACAAAAGAAAACTAAGTATGTGATGGACGTACTTGTTTGCTTTAAAATATGAACACCTTTCTAAATAGGATGGGTGTCTTCTGAAGCAATGAATTCTCTATTAAATTTCAATGGAAGTGATTCCAAGATGTGTCACTTAGGGAATGGAAAGGGAGGTCACCTTTAATTCCATTTTCATTTCAGAAAGGAGTACATTCATTTAAAGTAAGTAGCTAACTTTAGACTTTGAAATGCTGAAAGCCAGAAGCATAAAAATAAATGTATTTAATAAAATATTATAATAGCCATGACAGAAGTCTACATAAAAAAGAGGCTGTTCTGGGCTCTGAAATGAAGAGTATGCAGAGCCCAGGATGGACATGAAGCATGAGCACTGAACATGAGTGTTATTATAAGCCACTAATATTTTCAGGTTGTTTTATTATTGCAGCATAATATAACTTACCTTAACTGATATAAACCTACACCAAATAAAAGCAGAAAAAAATAGCACACACATGCAAATGAAGACCTAACCAATGCAGAGGTTAATGCATTAACTATTCCATGAATTTTACATGCTGTATATCTTCATTCTAGGAATTATGAGTGCTACCTTTTAGAGGTGCTGTGTCACTCCTCACACATTATAATTTACAATCAACCTCAGATTACATTCTGCTACCTCGATGCAAATCTAGTCTTTTCCCATCTTGTATTTGTATATAATTTTGCCTCATTTTAAAAGAGTAATTTTTGCTTATTTGTCCTAACTACTTAAATCTGCCTGGTTCTTCAACATGCCTCTGTTAATTAAAATTTCAACCCATTATTTCACTTGTATTAGGGTGCATCTGAATTACCTAACTGATATCTGTGGTCATCCTGACCAACTCAAGGGGCCTGTGTTACTAAAAACTTACTTTGTCAGCAGAGGCAAAGTGCCTTAGAAAATTAGTGCCTATAATTAGTAACTCTATATTTTCTTTGGTTTGTCATCTTATCCTATATAATAAAAGGCTAATATGCAAATTGTCCCCTCTACTGGGAGTTCGACCAGGGGTCGGAGCTGGCCAGCTAACCATCTGTGGCCCCTCCCCCTGGCTGCCCCCACTTATGATGGGCCCCAATGGAGTTGGGCCAGCTGGACCCCACCAGTGCACGAATTCATGCACTGGGCCGCTAGCTTTGGTATAAAAAAATCTATATTTTGATTTAATGATATAATACACATAAAGCATAATATGACTCATAAATGTTAAACCTAAATTATCATTCCTTGTTTTTTACTAACTCTAGTTCCTGCCCCTGTCTGTTGATACCATTTAGTTTCTAGTACTGTTTTTTTTCCTTATTAAAAATGCACAATGACCATTTTTATTAATATATTTTATGTTTCAAAGAAAAAGTCTAATCCTCTTGTATATGCATTTATAACACAGATGGACTACAGTTGTACATTCTAAATTTTAGTCTCCTTTATAAATGTGAGGGCTCTGGACTGATATGACTTGTAAGTAGTTCAGTCTTCTGATCCACAGTTCTTAACCATTCAGCCTATGGTGAATACGTATTTTTTGTTTGTTTGTTTTGTTAATCCTCACCCAAGGATATTTTTTCCATTGATTTTTAGAGAAAGTGGAAGGGAGGGGGAGAGACAGAGAAAGAGAAACATCGATGTGAGAGAGACACATCGACTGGTTGCCTCCCACACGCGTCCTGACCAGAGCTGAGGATTGATCCTGCAACCTAGGTATGCTCCCTTGACCAAAACTGAATCTGCAACAACCCTTCAGTCCGAGGGCCGATGCTCTAATCACTGAGAAAACAGGCTAGGGTGGGAATATGTATTTTTAACAAGCTTCCCCAGATGAATCATGGTCCATGGACCATCCTTTGGAAAACACCGTTTGTTCTTGATCACATACATCTCTTCCCACCTCACACTCATGTCATACTAAATCATTAAAGTATGAGTACAGCACAGTGGTCATTAACTTTGACTCCATAATAGAATCAGTTGAGGCATCATTTAAAAAATACTGATTCCAAGCCCTAATGCAGAGAATCTAATTTAATAGGTCTTGGATGGGACCCAGATATCAGTGTTTTTAAAAAGCTCTTTACTTGATTCTAAGGTGAAGTCAAACTTGAGGAGCAATGAGCATAAAAATATGACATACCACATCAAAGCAGCTGAATTTAAGTCCTGGCCATTCCACTTATTATGTCATTTTCCCTCTCTGAAATTCTATTTACTCACTTACAAAATTGAGATAATGACATATAGTCTACCTAATTCATGTGATTATTGTAAGGAATAAATCTGATAATATGTTGTAAAAGCACTTTGCCAACCTCAAAATAATGATATTACTCCTGCTTATTAAACTTTATACAGCCCTTTTTTGCTAATAATTTTAAATGTCATAAGGAATAAAGTTAATCCAGATGATATGGTTTGAGGGAGAGGTTACAAAGGTAAACAGAATAGCCCAGAGCAGAATATGTTTCCATTCTACAAGGCAGTTCAGAATCCTTTTGGGGAGGCAGTGTAGATAGTTTAAATGAGAAGAAACAGGAAGCTTAGTGTGGTGAGGAGGGCTGTGGAAAACAGTGATATATTAAATAGGAAATCAATAGTTATGGTATGAATAACTGCTGAAAAACACTAGGCTAGACATTTCAAAAGACATTAAAAACTTTGAGGATAGCACTTAAATGGGAGCAAGATACAGAAGAAAATATTTACAGAACAAGAACTAAAAAAGATACCTAATCGAACCTTTTGATTCCCTTGTGTACTTTTATAATTCCCACTCTGGTACTATGTAGTTCTATAGCACCATATTCTAAATTACTTTATGGCTCAGGATTCCAATTTGGTAGCATATCAAAATTGAAAAATTTAAGCTACAACAAAAGCATTCTAAATGATTCTCAGAAATGAATACATGGATTTATTTGGGGAGGGTGGGAAGCAGATTGGACAGTAATGGGAACCTCTTTTTTTTTAATCCTTACCCAAGGATATGTTTTTATTGATTTCAGAGAAAAAGGAAAGAAACATTGATGTGAGAGAGAAACGTAGATGGGTTGCCTCCCAAACACACTCCGACAGGGGATCAAACCCACAAACTTTTTGGTGTATGGGATGATGCTCCAACTAACCAAGTCATTGACCGAGTCATAATGGAAACCTTTTCAAGCTCCAAGACAGCCCCCTCCCCTCTGAGCCTTTGGTCCCCTAGTTCTCTCCCATGATTTCTTTCTCCTCCCCTCCCCAATTCACCTGTTTCATAGCAGAGACTGGTACTGTCACCACTGTTTTCCCCCAACTCATATCCCTGTAATTTCAAGAATTAATAGGAGAAGGAATAGGAAGAATCAGCCTTAAAGTTTAAATGACTAATTTTGTATCTGTAATAATCATGATATACCTGGATTTCATTAATTTTTTAAAATGAGAATTTTCTGTTTACTTCTCTTTTAGGTCTTCATCAGCATCAAAATGAGTTACAGCAGCTAAATTTAAAATCTGGTGATTTTTATAACTGCTTCTGCATTCAAACGGCTGCAATACGTTGTTAGGTTCAAGTATACAAAGGAAACATGGGCTCCCACTGATATGTTGTTGGAAAAAAGGTATTCTAAGAGCCTTTTCAGGTAATTATGCCTATTCTTCTTTACAATACTATGCTAAAACTTGAGAAGTGGACATCTACTTAATGTTAGTTACAGTGTGGAATCAAATGCCAAATAATAACTTTTCCACAGTATGTTACATTAAAATCCATTGGTCTAAAAAATAAATTCAATAACCTTTTTTTGGAGTGAAATTTTAAGGGGAAAACTAATCATTTCATTCTTTCAACTAACTCATACTTTCCAGACACTGGAAACATAGCAGTGCATGGAGCAGACACCTGCCTTCACCAAGTCTCCAACAGCATATAGTTTCTTAAATGGACTGGTCTTACTTTTGGTTCGATTCTTTACAAAAGAAAAAGTACAGTATATTGAAAATGGTATCTGAACCATATATATATTGTGTGTTTAAATACAAAGTGAAAAACAGAATCACCTTTCGTATTGTCTTCAACAGGTATGCTAAATAATATCATTCATATTATTTAAAATTACATATAAAGCTTGTCCTGGTTTTTGTTCCGAAATGCCCCAGTTTCAATCCCAAGAGTCCAGGCCAATTTTCAGGTCACCTAGAATGACTGGTTCAGGAAAGTTTAAACACTAATTCTCAGAATATAGAAAACAATAGTATTTAAAATTGTGTTTCAGATGAATCAGAGACTGGCTGGGCTTTTATGTTTTAATACTACACAAACCTTAAAATATTTGTTCTGCCTACCCTAGTATAATTTATATGTATATTTTAGAACTTTACATATATTTAACTACCACTTGAATCTTACTATCCCTTTTAGAACACACATTTTGTATGACTAACTATTATGTACTGGCCTTTTACTTTTACACGTTTTGAGTTCTCCATTTTCAACTCTAGGTTATTTGAATATGTAAATAGGGACAGCAAGTTCATAGGTAATCAACATTAATGTCTTCATTACATTTAAACATGCATGTTTCAAAATATCTTCCAGATCATGCAGCACAATAATCAATTTGCATTAATATCTAAAGAACACCCTAAATTCAACAAAAATCCCTTTAAAAAAGTAAGTCATTCTAGAAATAGGTTAATCTTCATCGCCACTAACTACCAAAAGTAAGCAGTCTCACTCCTTAAAATTTTTTTTGTGGAATAAAAAAACCGAGTTTAGTTTCCAAAGGCATTTTTGCTATATAAGATAACTAAACTTGCCATTTATTAAACACCCACAAAATGCTAGGTTAACAGCAAGAACAACCACAATATTCACAGCAGTAAAATTTTTAAATATGGAATAATAGTGAAAATTACCATATTCAAAATACATGTGTATATATATATGAAAATAGGCTGAAATAAAATAGGCAAAATGATAACATGGGTTTTCTTTGGGTGGAAGAATTACAAGTTTCTTTTTTCATTATTCTAAATTTTTCTAAAAAACAGATTATCTTACTTTTATAGTTTAACAGCAGAAAATAATTAGGGGATTCTAGAATGAGCTGCATAACAAACCTTCATACTGATGCATACAAAAAACCAGGACCATAAACTACCTTTCAACATCTCAATGAACTTTAATTTCTTGGTGACGATTCTCTCAGTTAAGATTTTTTGAACAGTAAATGCTATTTCTTCAAATTTTAGATTGTGGGGAAGCAAAGTGTTGACTACACAGTAGGCAAAAATTACAGACTTAAAATAGATTGATGTTTTGTAAATGTCTCTAGAATTTCTTTCTTCTTTGCATTTCTTCTCAAAAGTTATTTTACAAAATCTTATATGAAGAGACTACTGATCTCCCCCCCCCTCCTTCCGCTGACTTTCAGCTGGAAATAGTAGGCGAAAGTAGTATGTTTTGAAAACTATTCAGAAAACCAGTGATATGCAAAAATGTATATAAAAGGTTGAAAAATGAGCAAACCCCTAAGGAAACAGAAATAAATTTTCATTCATAGAATTTAGAGGAGATTCTTTCAGGTAAAATTATATTGTCAGAACTTGAATTTTAAAAGGAAGTTTTTTTTTTCACTCTGTATTTAACATTTAGAGTCTGATTTTAAATGTTTCACATGTTGACATTTTTCTCTCAGCATGTGATTCAGATTTCACTCTATATGCAGCTGAAGAAAATTAACACCAATTACAAAGGGAAAAATAATGTGTACATCTATCATTTAGAACGAAGTTCTTATTCTAATTTATTTTGCCTAGTCTCTATTTCTCACTCATTTTATAAAGAATATTACTTTCTTTTTATTTTCCTCTTCACATTTTAAAAAATCCTCACCAGAGGATATTTTCCCATTGATTTATTTTAAGAGAGAGTGAAAGGGAGAGGGAGAGACAGAGAAACATCTATGTAAGACAGACACATTGATTGGTTGCCTCCCACATGCACCCTGGCCAAAAGCTGGGGATTAAGCCTGCAACCGAAGTAAGTGCCCTTGACCGGAATTGAACCAGGGACCCTTCAGTCCACAGGCCAATGTTCTATCTACTGAGTCAAACTGGCTAGGGCTCCTCTTCACATTTGTGAACTTTTGAAATAATTCTGATTTTATTCTCCAATAATGTATAGAATTATGTTTGTAGATGGCACAGGCAATTACATGGTTTGTTCAAGGTGAAAAAATCATGAAGCAAGAGGGCTAAGCCTAAAGTCTCTTAATACTCTGTCCCCACCCTCTTTCCCTTGCTCCAAGTGTTCTAAGTTTTACCAAAGTTTCACCTTGTAAACCATACTTTTGTGCCCATTTCTTAATTGGTGACAATCTAATTAATCACTTTTGTGTTTGAAGTGGAAAATATAAAAATGGTACAGTAGGAATACTTTCAGGTGAAGCTAATACCCATTAGGGTAGGCATCTTGGCAATGATTTCAATGCTGACAAGAAATGCGTGGGTACCTGTCTTCTTTTTACTGATTTAGTTGCTGACAGTGCTCTAAATGAAGCTTCAGTTCTTTGGTAGATTCTTTCCTTTAAAGATTTTAAAACCAGTTTCCATTTTTTCTCAAATGCATTATTATACACAATTTTATATGGGGAGGAAGGTGTTAGGGGGGATCACTTTAAAAGACTTCAAATATAACTATCTAAACCCATCACAACTGGAAATAAGTAAAACAAAGGAGATTAAATTCCTCCGAACAGACCTTATTAAAAGGAATTTACATTCTCTTTCCCCTTTAACACTAGCATTACTTTAGATCTAAATAGCCAATATTAAGAAGCATTTTCCACTTGTTTCATAGTACCACCCCTCTGAGTTAAGACTGGAAAAAGGCTATTTGTGACAGTTTATTTTTAGATATTGATCATCTCATCTTGCTGCAAAGGGAATAAAATAATTAAAGTTGAGTGAAGGATAATTTGAAGTACAACGTATTTCAAAGCATAACTATCATCATAACTGTTCAGATGAGATTTCTTGAAAGCCTGGTAATAAATGCATGGCCTAGATATCTACACTTTGCTAATTCAAATTGGCCTCTTTTACTGGCAACTTAAGTTTAATTCGCATCTTTAGATACTACATATAATTCAGATAATGCAGTGATTATTGTGTGTGTAATGGCTGAACGAGACAATCAGATGGGCATTGACTGTCAACTACACAATTTATTTTAAAATACAGTATTTGTCTATGCTGTGTTGTTTTATCAAAGTAGCATTTCTTCAATATACATAGCACTCATTTTTTTTTGTTTTTTTTCTGATAACTCAAATTCATTTTAGAAAATTTGGAAAATACAAAATTGAGTCTAAATAAAGGAAAATCACCCATAGTTTCATTATCAAGAAACAAACAGAACTATTATATTTCATTATTTATCAATCATCATCATTCCTATATATCTTTTCATTTCAAAAATTTAATAGACTTTAATTTTTAGAGAACTTTTAGTTTCACATCAAAATTGATAAAGTATGAGATTTCCTGTATACCCCTTGTCCCTCACACATGCATATCCTCTGTCCTACTGATTGGAAGCAACAGACCATAGAGCCCAGAAAAACTTGGTACCAAAGATAGGACACCATATAATAATAAAAAAAATAACAGATTATTTAAGAGATGATTTACAAACATTAATATATCATGCCTATATTTAAGTTTCCTCTAAAAGATATGCTTTGTTAGCATTACATATTTGCATAGTGTTTCAGATGTTTTGTTCACTTCAAGGTAGCATTGGAAAGTGCTTATGAAGATCAAAACTCTCATTTTAACTAATGAACAAACTGAGATGTAAAGTAGTGGGTATCTCTAGATATCTCTGGGGTTCCTTACATGAATACCAGAGTTAGAACTGTAGTTTTTACACTGGAGATGAAATAAAAATGAATAAACAATTCAAGCATTTAATTCCAAATATTTCTTGGAAGAGTACAAACAACTTGTGCTAACCACAGGGGATAACTGGAATTCGGGTCAATTTATATTAACAAGTTTGTAATGAGAACCTACTGTATATGAAAATGAGCAAGACATTGTTGCTATTTTCAAGGAGTTCATAATCTAAGGGAAGTCAGATAATTATTATTCACAGCAGAATATAACTTCTATAGATGAGAGGTGAAATGCTATGTAAAGTAAGTTAAGTGATTTCTGCCCCTGCCCAAAGAATTATAGCTAATAAGTCAACAAAAGGGACAAAATAGAATCATAAAAATAATGGAGAAGTATATGGAAAAAAGAAAAAAAAAACAAGAACATATGGGAAACAGAAGACAAAGAAAAAGGTGGTGTATTTAATTTAATCCCAATCATGTCAATAATTACAGTAAATACAAATGGTCCAAGCAGGGGGAAGGTACAAACAGTTGTGTAAAAGTTTCATGCATGAGATGGCATTTCCTAGAGGCCTTTAAAGATGGAACATAATTTTAACAGAAAGAGATAAAAATACACACACACTGGGCATGTTCTGAGGAGGCTCTACAACATAAAATGATGAAAATGCAAAATCTATTTTATGAACAGTAAGTCATTGACATGAACTAGTGTACAACTGAGATACATGAAGTACTAAACAATAAAACTGAAATTATGTTAGGACCATAATTGGAGCCCAAGAGAGAAGTTTGCAATCAAATTGGAAATTAGTGGAAAATTGCTAAAAGTGACAAAATTGGAGTTGGGTTTTGAATAGTATGAAAGTGATCGATGTTATAGATTAAATCAGGATGTAATGAAGATACACTTTGTTAAGAGAAACTCCATCTAATATCTCTTTAAGGTACAACAAGAAAGACCTAGTTAAAGTAGATGAATTAATATACTAAGTCAGGTAGAAGTTGGGATAGAGTGAGCAAGACAAGAACCAAGAACACTCATGTATAGAGGTTTTTATTTGAAGCATCTTAAAGGTGACACGTGAAACAGGACATGTGATGGAAAATGAGAATGAAATAGAAGGAACTGTGGTAAATATTATGAGCTACTAAACTTAAAAAAAAACAGGAATAGCTAATGCTAGAGCAAAATGAACTAAGAATGTCAAGGCATCCTCTTCACAACAGAGTATATAGTGGGTGGAGGGTACAGAGGTCCTTCTACATCCTGAGTATATTTAGTGTATTTTAATTAGTTGGAGTAATTTAATGCTTTGTCAAGAAGGAATGTACTTAAAAGTTCAACCTCTAAAATCATCTATTTCTATTCTATGTAATGGTTCCTCTCCTGTAAATAGCAAAATTTAAACCCATTATGCCTTGAAGATAAGGTTAAGCCAAATAGTGCAGCAGTTAAAAGGTCCTGTTGAGAGCACTCACAAACCTCTGTGGAAATATCAGAATGGCATATGTTTTCCATGAAGTAGTTGCTAATATATGTTCATACATTCTGGAGATAAATAAAACCTGAATCACTTGTTGCTTGTATGGTAGGTTTTTAAAATACCAAAATGGGTGGGTTAGTCATATTTGACACAAACTACACTTCCACCACTGCACGTTTCTCTACAGGAAATCTTAACTCACTGACAATCATTTCACCTATTCATCTCAGATATAAGTATTGCTACCCCAGCTTTCTTTTCCTTTCCATTTGCGTGAAAGATATTTTTCCATCCCTTCACTTTCAGTCTGTGTGAGTCCCTTCTAATGAGGTGGGTCTCTTGAGACAGCAGATGTATGGGTCATGTTTTTTTATCCATTCAGCCACTCGATGTCTTTTGGTTGGAGCATTTAGTCCATTTACATTTAAAGTTATTATTGAAAGGTACTTGTTTGTAGCCATTTCTTTTTTTGTGTGTGTGTGGCTGTTTTCTTTCTGAGCTTGATATTTCTTCTTTTTACACCAGTCCCTTTAGCATTTCTTGCATGGCTGGCTTGGTGGTGATAAACTCCCTTAGCCCTTTTTTGTCTGTGAAGCTTCTTATTTCCCCTTCAATTTTGAATGATAGCCTTGCTGGATAGAGTATTCTTGGATTCAGTCCTTTGCTTTGCATCACTTTGTAGATTTCCGTCCATTCTTTTCTGGCCTGATGTGTTTCTGTTGAGAAATCATTTGATAATCTAATGGGAGATCCCTTGTATGTTACTTTCCGTCTCTCTCTTGCAGCCTGTAAGATTCTCTCTTTAACCTGAACATTTGCCATGGTAATTATGATGTGTCTTGGTGTGGGTCTTTTCGGGTTCACCTTGTTTGGGACTCTCTGGGCTTGTGTGACTTTTTTCTTCCCCACCTCAGGGAAGTTTTCTGATATTATTTCTTCGAATAGGTTTTCTAATCCATGTTCATCTTTCTGTTGTTCTGGCACCCCTATTATTCGTATGTTGTTTCATTTCATGTTGTCCCAAAGCTCCCTTTGGCTCTCCTCCTGACTTTTAATTTTTTTCTCCATTTGCATTACAGTTTGAGTGTGTTTTGCTTCCTTGTCTTCTAATTCACTAATTCGGTCCTCCGCTTCTCCCAGTCTACTGTTGATACTTTCAATGGTGTTTTTTATTGCAGCTATGTCGCTCTTCATTTCTTCTTGGGACTTACTTAAGTTGTTGATTTTTTCATCTGTTTCTTCTAGCTTCTTGCATAAGTAGTTGAGTTTTTCATCTGTTTCTTCTTGCTTCTTGAACATCCGGTGCATGTACTCTAGGAACCTTATTCTGAATTCTTTTTCTGTCATGTTGCATATCTCTGTCTCACTTAGCTGCTTTTCTGGCGAGTCCTCCTTTTCTTTCCTTTGGAGGTTTCTTTGTCTACCCATGTTTGATCTTACTGACATGACTAGTTGTTGAGTCGTTCAGTGGCTGGACCCTGGGTGGCAGTGGCTGCTCCCTGGGTGGCAGTGGCTCCTCGGGCTGTGGTTGCTCCTTGGGCGGTTGTGGTAGCAGCGGCTCCTCTGTTGATAGCAGGGCCTCTGGTGGGTGCTGTTCACAGCTGTGGTGGCTCTTCTGGCTGGTGGAGGGAGGCTTCACACACAGCAACTGTTCCCCAGGCAGAGCGTGTGGTGATCAGGAGGCCGCTGTTGCTTGAATAGTCGCATTGCTTGCGAGTCGTTGCCTCCGGGTTAGTAGCCGCTGGGTTAGTAGCCGATCTCTGGATGCCGGTAACAGCTCCCTCTCACCTATTCATCTCAATGTAACTTCTGAAGGTGAGAGTGACAAAGGTCTGTTCTGGAATCTGTGAGTTTTAAATATAAAAAAAACTACATTTCTTATTTTTAAAAACTTTTTATTGACTTGATTGGGGTGACATTGGTTAATTCCATCCTGACTTCAGTCTATACATAAAAGATAAAAGGTAAATTTTCCTCAAGATAATTTTGTTTAACCCCTCTTGATATTGGAAAACATTAGATATGTATGAATTAAGTGAAAATGAATACACCTGAGTACTCTCCTTCAAGGTTTTCGAGAAATATGATCATAGTTGCCATTTATTATTTCTTTCTTATTTTTAAATTTATCTATATTGTTGAAAGTTATTACAGATGTCCCTTTTTTTTTCCCTATTGACCCCCTCCATTCTGCACCCATCACATCCCCAGGCCTTCACCACACGACTGTGTCCATGGAATATGCATATATTCATATGAGTTCTTTGGTTATCATAGTTGCCACTTCAATTTGCACTCTTGGTTTATAAGGTAACAAAGACTTGGCCAATTATTCAAAAGTAAACCTAAAACTGGCCAATCAGATCCAGATGTTTGGAAGAGACATGAGGAAAACACCCACTTTCTGTCATAATTATGCTTGGAAATGAAGTTATTTTGGAAGTTCGACATAAAATGGATTACATTCTCATAAAACTGACAAGTATGAGATTCTCAGGTATGAAATGTTGAAAAAATAAACATTTTTACTGTTGACACTATTATAGATGTCCCCATTTCCTTCCTCTTTGCCCACCTCCATCTAGTCCTTACCCCCCTTCCTTTGAACTTCACCCCACTGTTGTCTGTGTACATGGCTGTACATAAATGTTCTTTGGCTCTCCTATTTAATTCCATGGTATTTCAATTATCTTGGGTCTCATCTATATATATAAAAGCCTAAGCAACTGGTAGACCTGTAGCTATGATGCTCACTGACCACCAGGGGGCAGACACTCAACACAGGAGCTGCCCCTTGGTGGTCAGTGCACTCTCACAGCAGGAGTGCCCCTCAGCTGACTGGGCACCAGAGGCTGGGCTCATGGCTGGTGAGTGCAGCTGCAGCGGAGTGAGCCTCTCCTGCCTCGCCTCCGTGGCAACACTACCAGTGGCAGGCTCAGTGCACCAGATTGAGTGGGAGCGGTACAGTGCCCAGCCCATGCTCAGGCTCCTCCCCAGCTGTGCACTGGGCCTCTAGTGTATAAATAAAAAGCTGTAATAATAAATATAATACAGTTATCACAGATCTTGATATGTAGTAGGTAAGTGCTAATATTATATTATTATGAGTGTTTGTATATAGAATGCTGAGCACATACCCAATATTAAGAGACTATGAACAATTATTATCCTAATACTGTGCAATAAGTACCCTTAAATCAGAGGGAATGTCTTTCACAGTAAAATGGAAGAAACTAATAATCTGTTATCCACATCGCAAATCTCTGGTCAATTTTAATGCCTTTAGAAGAAATAGAGCTTTAGAAGGCAGATTTTTGAAGAAATTTCACTAATTATAGAGAACTATAAGGAAAATTACCTATAGGTTATATAACTGCTCTTTTACCCCTGTGCACTAGAACAATGTATGAAAACCAGAGTCACTTAGAACACTAGTGAAGGTGCAAGTCCCTGGGACCTCCCATAGTACTTTGAGTTGCTTTCCAAAGAATCTGAATTTTTAGCAAGTTTCCTTATGATGAGAATGCTGCTGGATAGCAGACCATACTGGACTAGCACTGCCCTAGAACTGAGGTCAGCAAACTAAGGGCCATGGGCCAAATGCATCATTTTGCCTATTTTTGTGAAATTAGTTTTAAGGGCACATAGCCACGCCCATTCATTTACTTACACTTACACACACACCTGCTTCTGCATTACAACAGCAGAGCTGAGTGGTTGCATCAGACAAGGTAGCCTACACCTTATAGTCTACAAAGCCATAAATACTTACTCTGGCCTTTTACAGAAAAGGTTTGCTGAACTTGTTCTAAAATGCCACTCTTTTTCCTATTACATAGTTGAGATTTTTGAAATTCAGAAAGGAAATTTATTGATACAAAGTATGAAGACATGCAGTGAGACTGTTAGGGTACTTCAAAGCTCATAAAATGTTCACCATCTTCATGCATGTCTCACAGCAATGAGTTGTCGACCTTCTCACTGCCATGATATAATCGTGATCAATGTCTGATGTATTCCAGAACTAAAAGTCACAAAGTTACTATCCTTTTTGTAATGAATGACATCTTAAACCTGCAGTTTCAGAGAAATGGTACAAATAAAGTTTATACAATACAACATAAAATATACTGAAGCATTTAAATCTATATTAATAAAATTTCTTATTTGTTAGAGAAAATACAGGCGATAAGAGAAACTCTTAATTATCCCTGGTAATAAAGAATAGGGAGTAAAAGGATAAATTAATTCACAAATTTCCCCAATAATCTTTGTATTTTTATATTTCATCCTTTGCTTTCCCTATTTCTGCATCATTGGATAGGTTAACAAATAGATAGCATTCTGACAGCAGCAAGAGGCTGACAGCAGCCTTACATAGAGTGGTGGCTGCAGGCCTCAGACCTCTCAAGTGTGTTTTTGTTTTTAGATTTAAATACATTTTTGTAGGATATATAGTAGCCAATTTACCTCTCTACCATTTCTCCATATCTGATGCCAGGCTTGGTTCGCACATTTTCATATTAGCTATTGCACTTCTGAAGGCATTTGATTTGCAGATACCTGACATAGATAATATCCAAAGTAAAAAATCAGGTCATGTAAGTAGATCATGTAAGTGTTAAAGGCTATTGTGTACATTTGTTTGTATGTTTGCCTATATAAGTGAAACTAATAAGGAAATAATGGTGTCCCGGAGCAAAAGTCTCAGATTGTTATTCAAATGGGACAATTTCATTTTCTGAAGTCAATATAGTCAACCCTATGAAAAAGTGTAAAACTAATAAGAGATGATCATATTATAATAGTGCCTCTAGAGGTTCAGTTTAATTTCACATCTTCCAGTAAATAAAAACCTTGTTTATTGGGCTATATGAATAATTTTCCAATGAATAATTACATATTTGGTTTCTTTAGAATCATTTGTTTTTGAATGAGAAACTCCTAAACCCATAGCTTAACTCTTGGTAAACAGGAATACTTCACACTGATAGAATATTAAAGAGCTAATAAATTAATAGAAGGAAAATTTGTCAGCTAATACCTGTTGCACAATTGTTGTCAGTTCCAAGCAGAGCTGTATGACATTATTCCTTGTGACTGAATAGTCTGTGACAGCAGCAAATGGTGACCTATAAAGGAAAAAAGAAAAACTGTGATTCCAAAAATTCCAAGAAAGGCTCCAAAAATTATAATAGCCTAAAATAAGATTTTGAATAATGTGAAATAAATTGTTCATAATGATAAAACTATTTAGGACATTGTTAAGAAAAAAACTGAGGGAAATGCTTTGAAGAAAATTAAAGTCAAGTAATATAATATTTGTTTTCCATAAAATTTCTCACTTTTTTTAGTTCCTAATATTTAGAAGTTCTTTGGTACTTCTTACAAGGTCTCTTTATTACATCTAAAACAAATCAACAAAAAAGCAGTACATTAGGCAAAGCAACATTTAATTTACTTTGAAATGAAGAAAGATTTTGAGTACAATATATCTTTGAGATATTCACAATTAAGAGTTAGCAATGATAGCTAATACTTACCAAGGACTTACTATGTGCCAATTACTGTTCCAAATGCTTTACATGCACTAAATTATTTTCAAAACAGCTTTATAATATAGGCACTATTATTATTCCTATTTCATCTTGGATACATTTTGGTAGTTTGTGTTTTTCAAGGACGTGGTCTACTTCATCTAAATGTTAACTTTTGCATGAAAAGTTACTTGTAGTATTCCTTTATTATCCTTCTAATTTTTATTGACTTCTCTATTGTGTTTCTGTTTTTAGTTTAATTGATTTCTGCTCTTTTATCATTATTATTTGCTCCGTCCTGTTGCTTTGGGATTATTGTGCTGTTATTTTACTATTTTCTTTAATTTTACTTTATTGTAAGAATATTTAACATGAGATCTACCCTATTAACAACATTTTAAGTGTACATGATAGTATTGTTAACTATGAATACACTGCTGTACAACAGATCTCTGGAACATATTCATCTTGCATAACTGAAACTTTATGTCAGTTGATTGACAAATATTTTTTTCAATTTTCTTAAGATGGGAGCTTAGATAATTGATTTGAGATTTTTTTCTGATATAAGAATTTGATGCTATAAATTTCCCTTTCAGTACTGTTTTAGCTGTGTGCCACAAAACTTATTTGTTCTAATTTCACTGTATTTCTTCTTTTCCTTCTTCCTCTTTTATCCATGAATTACTAAGAAGTGTGTTGTTTAATTTCTACTTAGATTCCATTATGGTTAAAGAATACATTCTAATTTCAGTTCTTTTAAATGTATTAAGGTTTATTTTATGATGCAGGTCTATATTAGTGAATGTTCTATAGGCACTTGAAAAGAATTTGTATTCTGCTGTTTTTGGACAAAGTGCTCTAAAAATGTCAATTATATCATGTTGCTTGATGGTATTATTCAGCACTTCTAATTCTTGCTGACTTTCTGTCTAGTAGTTTTATCTTTTTTTTTGAGAGAATGGAGAAGAAGTAGCCAACTAAAATTGTGAATTTATCTATTCTAGTTCTGTAAGTTTTTATTCCATGTACTTAGAAGTTCTGTTGTTTGTTACATACATATTCCAAGCAATTTCTGTTTCTTCATTTTTGAGTTGTCTAGTATATGATCATCTATTACATTTTGGTGGTTTTTGTTCTTAATTTGATATCACTTGTAAGTAGTTGTTTTTAATTTGAATGTAATATTCACATAATACAGATTAACCCCCAGCTTTTCATATCTGTTTGTTACAAGTATTTTTCCCAGTTTGTCATCTATCTTATATATTGTCATGTTTTTAAATTTTATGTAGTCAAAAGTCAAACAGTATATTTATTTTAACTTTAATCCACATTTTAAGTATTTAATGTCTTTCTACATCTAGAAATCATTTTGTTTACATTTTCTACAGTTTCTTATGGATTTATGTTTTCCACTTAAATAAATGATATACCTAAAATTATTTTAGTGATCTGTCAGTGTTCTATCATTTATTTTCCAAAAACTTAACTAAGAGCCACAGTACCATTAATTAAATTATGCTTTTTTCCAGTGGTTTTAACATATTGTTTTCTAAATGATTCCATATACCACAGTTTATTATGGGCTCTCTTCCACTAATCTGTTTACTCCTATCCCAAAACTCAGTATATTTTTATATGTATATATTACTGAAACAGAAGGAGACATTATGAATTCAAATAAAGTCAATTATAAAAATATGTTATCAATCTATGATTTTAGTTCAAAAATTAGCCTACTTAGTTATAAGTAGGACCAGCTTTAAAAACTCCATCTTGGAAGTTTTCTAAACCTGAATTGTAGAGATGGTTGCTAGGATATATCCAAATTTACTAAACCTCATTAAGTTGTACACTTAAAACAAGTGAATTTTATAGAATGAAAATTAGGCCCTTATAAAACTATTTTTAAAAATGTAAAATATAAGCATTTCTAGGAAAAATCATTAATAAAAAAATGCTACCTAAAGACCATTTATTTTTGCTGCATTGAAGCATAAAAACTATCATTTTAATGAAGAATTCAAAGATGCTTCTGGCATTATTAAAAAGTTTGGATTGCTAGATTTGAAAATGTCAAAGTCTGCTAATAAAACCTAAAAACTTCATTCAAGAGTGATGAGATGAATTACAGCACGGATTTTCCCATAAATACTTGAGACTCTCACTTGTTCTTCAAAACATACCAAAAGAAAAATCCATTGATGACTGAATGCCTGTAGCAAACTGAATTCTAAAGCATGTTTTTTTTCCACTTTCCTGACCACTCATATTTCAAATAGAATATGATTCTCGATCAAGATTAAGTATCAAGAAAGCTGGGAGGGTGGACAATGTAAACATATACCAAGGAAAACACTAATTTTATTTTGTAATGAATTCCTCTAAAGTTTTCATTTTAAAGACAAATCATTTGCAACCATACCAAGAACCATTCTTAGCCAGCAGATATTAATGTTTGGTATGGTGATTTTGGCTATATTCATACATTAAAAAAGCTGAAAGACTGGGTTCCAATGTCTGTGAGTTACCAAAGATGACCATTCAATCATGACTTCATGATCATCTATGAAATAAATAAGTGGACCTCTATAGAAGAACTGAACATAATCAGCTCAAAAACAAAATTAAGAGAGGAATTTGTTCTACACTCTGAAGGAAACCCAAGATAGAGCTCAGGCTGCTTACAAAAAGAACACAGTGACTTTAAATTAAGGAAATAAAATTCCTGGTAAGAAAGCTTTTTGGTGCCAGAAAGTTTTAAAAATGATAAAATCCTTGGCTTATCAATAAATGGCTGTTATGGGTAATAGGATGCTTATATGTGTTTCTAGTGCAAAGGTTTATGGTGCTGCAAGAAATTATTTTTCGTATGCTTTAAAACAAAAGGACTGCATTTATGAAAAGGTTACTAATGTTAAGAAATCCTAAACAAACTACAAGCTAATAAGGAAAGCTAAAATGTTGCAGTTAAAAGAATATCTGGAAGGCCTTACTATTTCCCAGCACTGCTGATCCTGAAGGGCTGTCCATGAACAGTGGCAGTACTACATCACTGCTCATATTTGGAAAAAGAGGTGCCCAGTAAGAGCAGTGAGCACATGAGATGAAATAAGATCCAACAACAATGAGCTTCAATATCTAAGAAGATATTAGTTCAACCATTTTCTTAGATAAGGCAAAAGATTTCACAGAAATCTTGTTTTCCTTTGGCACCTATTAAAAAAGAAACAACAGGCCCAAAATGGAGTCACTTATGCTAAGTCCCATTCTAAAAAACCAACACTTAATGGCAGTTTCAGCCTCTCCCAGCAGTGGAATTTTAAAACAATCAGCCTGGATTTTTTCTGATCAGCACCAGTGAGGTGATCTTCCAGATAAGAACTCTGAAGTCCCTGGCTGCTATGACAAGGTAACTTTGTCTGAAATAATCCTTTTATTTGTAACTCCCCTCACCCCTGTGGCTATAAAAGCCTTCCAATTTGTACAACTCCCCTGAGCTCCTTTCTGCTTGCTAGATGGGATGCTACCCAATTCACAAACTGTTCAATAAAGCCAATTAGATCTTCAAATTTATTTAGTTGAATTTTGTTTTTTAACACACCCTCTTTTTTAAATAAATGTATATTGATGTAATTTACCTATTAAAAGCAAAATTTATCAGACTGGATTTTTTTTTAATCCAGCAAAATATAAGGAGAAATGGACAAGTTCACAATCATACTATGAAATTTTGATATAATTCCATCAGAGAGAGACTAGATCAAATAGAAAAAAGGGATATAGAAGCATTGAATTGTCACATTTGACCTAATATAGTTAGATCTAATATATAAAATCATGCTCCAAACATGCATCTATTCAAACACACAGACCATTTACCCAAAATTTAAAAGACCAAATTCTGAATCACAAAGGAATTTGAAAGAATCAGTATTATAAGCAACAAAAAATAGACAAACTCAAGATGCTTGGAAATTCAAAATGCATTTCTAAATAACTCATGAGGGAAATTACAACATACTTGTTACTAAATGACTATAAAAATATATACAAATTTGTGAGAGTACCTAAAGTTTTACTATTTAAAACAAAGGTAAAAATCCAGGAAACAATAGAATCAATAAAACCAAAATTGAGCTCCTCAAAAATGTAATGAAAACTAATCTCTGGTAAAACTCATCTAGGAGAAGACATAAAAAGACGACAGAAATGATACGCAGAATAAAAAGGGCTATAATTGTAGATCTGACCAATTTTTAAACACCCTAACTCTTATGCCTTAAACACTTTAAAGGTTTTCAGTGATATAAAAACATATCTCATGGATCCCTTCAAAATAGAATGGGCTTGAAAGAAATTTCAGAATCAATAAGAAATAGGATTTATGCTAAAAATAAGAGGAAAAAACAAACTGTCACATACATAGCAAAATAAACTTCTATAAATAATACTTTTGAACATTTTTAGTGATGTTATTGTACACCGTGATACATGCAGTGATCTGTAAACCTCCAAGTATAGACTGATTTGGCACAGCCATATAAAATGGCAAGAAAGATAAAGTGTGAATAACAGCAGAATGTAGGTTAAAAATAGACAAGTAAACTATGCATTGAAAATAAATAGTAAAGCTACCACCTGTGATTCAACTTTGAGGCTTTTCCTCTGGGAAAGTCTGCTATTTCATTCAAGTCAATATTTAAAATGTGAGAAAAACTTTTTGTTAGACTTAGATTTTTTTTTAAGAAACATTAAGGAGCTTGTTTTTGAAAATAAATCTTATTTGAATGGAAGTTCCACTGGAATTGGATTTTTTATGAATTATAAACATTTTTTCCTAGCATCCCACCTCTTAAGCCTTAAACATTCAAGTTTTTCAATATCAAAAGATATCTCATTGATGCCTTCAAAGTAGAATGAGAAATAAACTTTCAATAAATAAAATTCTGTATAGCAATTTGAATTATGAAGGACAAAAGTAGAAAAATGGTATTTTTTTTAGAATTTGAAGAGAAATACTAAAGTGCAAATAAATGCATATATATGCTTCATTCCTAAGGATCACTTCCTCAAAATCCTTAAGAATTATTCAGCTTTCAAAAGGAGATGTAGCATGACAAAGGAAAATGATGAAGAAGAAATAAGAAGGGCTTTGGTATCAAATAAAAATAGATTCAAATTATAATTTTCATACTAGATGAATGACTTTAGGCAAATTATTTAATGTCTCATATATATAATGGGGATAATAATACCTACTTTGTGGGAGTTCAATGAGTTGATATATGTAAAGTATCTAGTTCAGTCTCCAGAGTTAAAGATTTTTGCTTATTTTTCTTTTCCTTTCTCCCCCTTCAAGTGACATCAAATAAAAATTGCAATTAAATC
Source organism: Myotis lucifugus (assembly GCF_000147115.1). Taxonomy (NCBI): domain Eukaryota; kingdom Metazoa; phylum Chordata; class Mammalia; order Chiroptera; family Vespertilionidae; genus Myotis; species Myotis lucifugus. Next base: position 261,760 of record NW_005871068.1, on the reverse strand, counting down.
CAATAATATTGCTGTGCATGCAAATTCTTCCCAAAATGTAACAAAAACTTTAATGCCAAAAATGTATTGCTTTAAAAAATTAAGCAACTTGTTTTACAACAAAATAATCATATTTAAACTGGCAGAATTATATCATATTATAAAGCAAAGGAATAAACTAAGGTTAAAGACCCAATGTTTAGCAATATTTGATTGCAGTGGCCATTTTAAACCATCAAAAGTAAAGCAAATCTATACTGACAAATCAAAATATTAAGAACTTTTGATCAACATTATTTCTATGGAACTTTTATAATTAACTATGTAAGTTCTAAGTTATTCAAAAGCAAACAAAAATAAAACAAGACAAAACATATTCTTAACCTTATATAAAGAAAGCATAAATATAGATTAGATCTGTTCTAGAACTTAAAATTAAGCAAACAAAAATATTAACTAAATTTATTTAGATAAGAGTTAGGGACTTAAATCATGATTCTATAAGTCACTAATAAGTTTTGTTAGTGTTTATCCTTTGAGATTACATAAATGGAAATAAATTATATATATTCTTCATGTGGCGTTTGTGAACAAGGCCCATGAGTTATAGAATATTAGAGTTTAGAAGAGACCTTCAAATTCTATAGGTCTTATAGCCTTATTTTGAAAATAAAATAAAAACGGGTTAAGTTTAAGGTTACCCAAGGCTTGAGGCAGAGCTGAATATCTCAACTATTTATCAGTTACCTGCTCTTTACACTACTGCAAGATGTATTTCGGCAGGGATTCACAATAATGGTCTTGGAGAACACCGCTCTTTTGGCTTTTCTAACATTGATTCATGTTTTGTGGTTGTTGTTTTTTTTTGTAATTTGTAGAACACAATGACACAAGAGGGCACGTGGAGTGTTGTCTTGCTTGTTTGCTACCTAAAGTATGTTTTTCTATGAAAGGAATAAAATATAAGTTAAATAAAAATACACTAACAATAGCTAATAAAGTCTGGGCTACGTGTCAGGAAAACAAACAGCTTAAATAAACATTTCACCTGGCACAGTTGAAGATACAATCCTATTACATTTAAATTGATTTGGGGACCTTCTGAAATGTATACTGGCCAAGTAGCAGTTAAGATATTCATACAATTCATGGCAAGAGGAGGAAGCAAAGTCAAGCTTCCAAACTAGAATCAGCACTTATCATTTATCTTTTCTCTTTTCCATCACCACTAAAATATTAAGAATCTATGCAAAGGGATGTTAACATGATATTAAACTATTCTGAATAACAAAGCATTTCACAGAAACATTTCTTCAAAGAGGAGTTATCGGCTTACCTTTAACTCACAACCAATTCATGTATTCTACTTTTCATGAGTTCTAAGTAAAAACACTAAACTGGTGCTGGTAAGGTCACATATATCCTGATTCCCTAATCTACAACACATTTTTAGTCCTTAACCTACCTAATCTCACAGCAGCATTTGACTCTACTGACCACTTCCTTTTGCTCCTACATCTCTTTACTCCGATCTTAAATATTCTCCCCTTGCACAAAAAGGGTAATTATGTGAGGTGATGAACATTTTAATGAACCTTAATATGGTAATCATTTTGCAATACAAATGTGTATCAAATCATCACATTGTACACCTTAAACTTGCACAATGTTATGTCAATTTTATCTAAATGAAGTTGAAAAATAAAAGCAACACCAAAATCTCAATAGAAAGACAACAAACAAACTCTTTACTGCCTTTGCTTCCATGAAACCACTCTCAACTAATTCTCTCCTTCCTCTCTAGTTATGCCTTGTTATTTTTCCCTCCATAGCTAAACTTCTAATCATTCTTCAGTTGTTGTGGTCCACAGAGCTCATTCCTCATCCAAGTTCTCTTCAGTCACTCAAATGTATTTCTTTAGTATCCACTACAGGTTAGGGACTATTCTAGATAATTGAGATATCACTGAACAAAACAGCTGAAAATCCTTGCTGTTTTCAAGCACACGTCAGATAAAGACTAGTCAGACAAAAATATTAAGAATACTACATGAGTAAATTATGTAGTGTGTTAGAAGGGTTTGCGTGTTATGGAAAATAAATAGAGCAGAGAATTCTGTAATTCTCCTTACACCACCATATTAATATATCTATGACTTTGATGATCCCAAAATTTCTATCAACCATATATCTTTTATGAGCAGCAATACTCTAAAGACCTTATCCCTTGAATATTCTCCAGCCATCACAATTTATAATGCCTGAAACTCAACATTTGTCTTGCACCATAAGCTGTTCCTCCTCTTTCGATAATGGCACTACCATCCGTTGGTTCAGCCAAGTAGGATGCCCTTTATTTAATATATCTCCTTTTTCCTTAGTTTCTAGATCTTACTTGTTACCAAGTCTTATTTATCTGTATAAATATCTCCAACATTCTTCCATCCTCACTGCTCCTCTCTAATTAATTAAAAGTATCAATAAAGAGCAGTGGAGAGGATCAATTCTGCAGTCAGATACCTGGACTGAATCCTGGCTCCAATGCTTAATTGTCATTTGGTTTTGAACTTAACCTCTGTAAGTGCTAGTTTTCCTATCTGTAAAATAAAGACAACCCTCCTATTGTTACTGTATTAAATGTGTGTGGCTGGAAGTATTAATATCAGAACCACTGATAGTAGCAGCAACATGATTAGTTTCTAAAATAGCCTCTTAACTGGTTTCACTTCTTTTAGCCTTATTCTTCTCTAATCTTTCTCAACACTATATCCCAAGTAGTCTTCAAAATTTACAAATCAGAACACAACAATGACCCTAAATAGGCCCCTACTGCCTTCAGCATTAAGTCCAAATGCCTTAGCTTGGCAAATCATTTCTTTCTCCCCCCCCCCCTTTTCATCTTTCCTTTTAAAAACTTAAACTGTTAAAAAACATCATCATTATAGGCAAGTTAGCCTTGAGCTAAACTTTTCTGTGAAAGATCTTCAAAATATAAACTCCAGTTTTCTTTTTTCAATTTACAAAAAAGTCTCTGTTGAAGATTTTAAAGTTATCACAAGGTTGAACCCCTCCCCCAGTATGTATTTCATTTTTATGGTCAAAATGTTAAATGACATTTGATTTCATTGATCACCGTGGTATGATATAACACAAACTAAACATTTGAGAAATTTTGCAGCAATGGAAGCCAAATATATGATTTTAAATAATTTCCTTCAGGTTTTTGTCACATTTCCTCTTCCTATGAGACAAACATAAAACACCACTGTCTAACTTCATAGATTGCTATGTGTGTATTTGCATGTATTTTTATGTGTGTGTCTCTACCTGTCCAATCCTTTCACAAGAAAACATGAAATAATATCATAATCAAACTGGTGTTCAAAGAAAATTACTTCTGAAACATTTGGAAGATTTTTACCTGTCCAGCCAGGCAAGCAGGCTCTTGGCTGCTCCAATCAGATCCACAACTGAAGTCAGAAAGTCATTTGGCAATTTTCGGCTGGTTCTTCCATCATAATGGCCACTCCTTCTCCTCCCTGTTATAAAATTCTGTAGATTTTTGGCAGATGCATTCAACTTGTGAGAAAGGGTTTTTAGATTTTCTGTTTCCAAGCCATAATTCTGAATTATAAAAGAAAGAGAATATGCTTAAAGTCAATATTTTATTCATTCATTAAAATATTTACTGAGCACTTTACTATGTACAAGCCACGCAACTTGTCTTAAAAGTAACAAATGAGCCTGGCCGGTGTTACTCAGTGGTTGAGCACTGACCTATGAAGCAAGAGGTCCCTGGTTTGATTTCTGGTCAGGGCACATGCCCGGGTTTCGGGCTTGATGCCCAGTATGGGGTATGCAGGAGGCAGCTGATCAATGATTCTTTCTCATCATTGATGTTTTTATCTCTCCCTCTCCCTTCCTCTCTCTGAAATAAAAAAAAATTAAGTTACAAATGGATAAGCTAGGATTCCTGGTCTAATGGATCCAGTCAAGTGAGGATTTGGGGAAATGTCAGATAAATTATAATAAAATGTGTAAAGCACTAAAATGAACATGGATAGATGAGGGCATTATATCTTGGAACTATACCACCCAAGACAGAACGGTTATAAGGATCCATAAGTGTTTTGTAAACCCAAACATAAGTTCATTTGCTTGTGAAATTCATTATTGTCAACAATTATTTTTGAGTATTTATTCTAACAGCATGTGCATATTGTGACTGTAGGTACTAGGAAAAATTCTGCCCTCAAAGTGAGCACAACCCAACAATAAAAAGATGCAAGAAATAGATCAGAGAATACTTTTTTTTCCTGTGTTCTCTCTATAATGTTTCAAATAAGAAGTTTCTTTTATAATATGGTACCAGGAAAAACTCTGCTTCCTCAGGGGAACCAATGCACTTTCTCCTTTTTATAATATAAATTATTAAACTTATATTTACTTTTATCATGGTTACATTAGCTCACAGTCAAATGTGAAACACATCTAAGGCAATCATAGTGACTTTTTGGTAAGTGTATTCATTTTCATTTCCTTGGTCTCACTTTTAAACTTCTAGTAATGTTTATTATTTTACCCTAAATATTTTATCTACAAATTAATGCAGAAAGGGATTACAAGAAATAATGCAAACAAGCTTTTCTACCGCATTCATTAGGAAAATATTATAAGATCCCCTCAAATAAACTTTAGGGAAAGATTTTAGTTACAATTAAATTTTAAAGCAGCTAATTGCGAGTTGTAAAACATCTCTAAGAAAGGCTGGCTAACTTGATCAAAGGATGACGATGATTGAACTACTCAGCAAAACATACATTACTGTCCCATATAGAATTAAAAGTATTATCACTTTACAGAAAGTATAAAACCCAAGATTTATCTGTTTGCTTAAAGAGCTCAGAGCTTAGAGTAGACAGAGTTCAGAATGGGATAAGTCATCAGGATGCCTGGTGACAACAAATGATACAAAATGGAAGATAAAATACTAAAGGAGTAAAAAAGGGAAGCAAATAGTACATGAGTTTAGCTATATTATTAAGTCAACAACCATTGGAAATATCTATTCTATATGAAATTTAGGTTTATTTTTCCATAGTAACTTAAGAAAAGCAAATTTAGAGGAGATAAAAGGAGGGACTAGAGAAGGTTTGGATGCATAAACATTAAATACTTCATTATGTTAAGTATGTTAACACTAAAGATTTAATAGTGATAAAAGTCGGATTGTTCTTTACTGAGAATTTACATTTTTATGAAAAGAACATCTTTTTTGGAGCCATGGATTTGTTTTTTTAATCATAGAATATTAAATTTTCGCTGCTTAATTTAAATAGCAATATTTTCTCTTTCAAGTTAAAAAGTTTGGCTTGCACAAATAAAACAACATTCTTTTCAAATTCTATTGCATCTGAGCATGGATTATCTATGAAACTTTTGAAAGATTTCATGTAGATTGTCACTATATTAAGAGGAAATGTTTGTATAAGTTTATAAAAGGTACTCTCTAATGCAGTGATGGCGAACCTTTTGAGCTCGGCATGTCAGCATTTTGAAAAACCCTAACTTAACTCTAGTGCCGTGTCACATATAGAAGTTTTTTGATATTTGCAACCATAGTAAAACAAAGATTTATATTTTTGATATTTATTTTATATATTTAAATGCCATTTAACAAAGAAAAATCAACCAAAAAAATGAGTTCGCATGTCACCTCTGACACGCGTGTGTGTCATAGGTTCGCCATCACTGCTCTAATGACTAGATAGAACAATTCGCAGTTATAACAACTAAATGTAAATACTTCTGAAGTCCTTAAAAATATTTTCAGATGTTTTCCTGTGTTAAAGCATTTTCCCTGAAATATAACAATCTTTACATTTTTGCATACCAATGATTTTAATGTGAAACTTTTTATTTATAAACAAATTATAACAATTTTTAGATAAGCTCAAATTATAATAGTTTATTAGAGGAATTGATTAGATTCTAATCAATCAACCTGGTAATGGTTTAACTCTATAGCCATTAGCTTCCATAAAAAATTAATTTAAATTATATCTATCTATATAAGTATCTCAATAATAAAAATCTGAAGGCAAAGTAAAAGTACTTTGGAACCTTCTACATTTAAGAGAATACTATTTTTAATACAATTCAGGAATTAGGGAATAGAAAAGTCCTCTGGACAAAACCTGGGAAGATACCCTGAGAAGGCCTCCAAACTTGGAAACCTACTGAAAAAAATATCCTACATGGAGAAAACGTGAAAAATGAGGAGGATAGAGGAATGTAAAGGCAAGAGATAAAAGATTAGTAGAAAACTGAGAGGGAAATTCTTAAAACTGATCCTAGCTAACAAATATAACTGGTTAAAATAATAATTCAAAAGCATTTTTTTCAATTCTAGAAGGGTTATAAAAATAGGTTAGAATCTCATCTGTATACAAAAGCATCTATGTGGTACTATATTAAGAAAAGGGATGGACTAACTGACCTTTCAGGTTAATTTTTGTCATCACAATTCTCAAATCTAAGTAGCTCAAAATCAATTACTGTCAACACAAATATCTTCCTGCTATTTCTTTCATGAAAGGGGATAGTGTGTTGTGACCCGCTAAGTTACCAGTAAATTACACTCCCTTGCCTACCATGTAAAGAAGTGTCAGGTAAATAAAGCAATTCTTTACTTTTGGCCAGAGGTATGTACTACCTCAACTTTATAAAAATAGAAGTTTATTCAGTACAGATTGGCTTTTCACTGGATATGCATCGAAAAACTAGGCATTACTATTGGTATAGAAAAGACAACATAAAAAAAGTTTGAACATAAAATGTATTCAGCTATTTTCTTTTCCTATGTTACCTATTTGTTCATATACTTGGCCAATAAGATGTCTTCCAGTTATCTTTTGTGACTCTGGACTGATTCAACATAGCCTGTTTAGTCTTAAGGAACTAGTGCTAATAAGTTCGTACTGCTCTTCTCTTTCAATTATATGCATGCAAAACCACAGGGAAGAAAGGAATAAGGGAACACACTTAACATTTTAGTGGCAAAGTCTTACTAAACACTCAACTAAAAATATTCAATACTGGTACCACATATTTTACAATGTCAATACTATTTTATTCATAGATCCTTATTTGAATGTAGCATGTAACAGGTGTTTAGGTTTCATAATACTTTGCTTTAAAAATGAGTGAGTCCTAAATAGATTGCTTTAATGAAGTTTTTTAGAAATTATTTTGAGATGAATGAACCAAGCAATTATGTTGCAAAGAAACAAATCCTAGCAATTGCAGACATCAAAAATTTCCTGCAAAATGCCTACCTATTATATGAAAAGTACACAAAGAATGAAATGCAAACTATTTTTATCCTGTCATAAATGATTCACTACAATTCCAAATAAAAGGTGTCAGAACATAAATTAAGGGCTATATATTAAACTATATATATATATATATATATGTATATATACACACACACACACACACACATATAGATATATAATTTATGCTTTACTATTAAGCATCTTACCTAATAATAGACAAACATGTAAAGTTGGGGGAAATTTACCTAGGCAGAAGACTATGGAGTGTTCATAGAGAAATGAGAATTTTTATTTGTCTGGTGCACAGTGGAAAGTGATGGGAAGAAAGGCAACTTATACTTTGTACGACATGATAATTCGTATTGACCATCCCTCCACTACACTCACCAGCCAATCAGGAGAGTATGCAAATTAACCCAACAAAGATGGCAGTTAATTTGCATACGTAGGGGCAAAGCGGTGGAGCGAAGACTGAAGGTGAAGGCTCCATCCAGGGCGAAGGCCTGGGTCCCAGGTGCCAGAGGAAAACTGGTGCTGGCAGCCAGGGGAAGGGAAGGCCTATTGCACGAATCTCTTCGTGCAACGGGCCTCTAGTATTAAATAAAAGCATAACAGCTTGAAAGAGTTAATAGACCTCCAAATCATGAACAGCTTAATTCTTTCTAGAATAAGATGGTTCAAACAATATAGTTGGTGCTTAATAAATATATACTGCACAGATACATAAACATTAGCTTCCAAACATTTATTCCCATCAGGAATAATTTTAAGACAAGGCAGATGAAAATATGCCAAAGCTTAAAAGAAGCAAATAAATTTGTTAATTAATCTGTCTTCTTATACAAGAACAGATACATCAGTCAGAGGGTATGTAAGCAAGAAAAAAAAGACAGTTCCCCTGGAGAAAGGCAGATAATTTCATTCAGTAAGATAACATTAATTTAACATCCTCTATGTGCTAAGCACTGGACAGAAAGCATATTGGAGGACCAAAAATCTAAGCAAAGAATTATCATGTCGTACAAAGTATAAGTTGCCTTTCTTCCCATCACTTTCCACTGTGCACCAGCCAAATAAAAATTCTCATTTCTCTATGAACACTCCATAGTCTTCTGCCTAGGTAAATTTCCCCCAACTTTTTTTGTCTGGTGAACATCTTCTCATCCTGAACGCCTCAATGCAAAGCCCATCTACACTTCCTGGATCCCCTAGCAGTGTTCATAATTTCCTTCTGCACTCCCCTGGGATTGTCTTTAAATCTATATTATCTTTCAATGACTATCGTCTTCTTTACTAGATGGCATACATCTTAAGAGCACAGATTATGCCTTTTTCGTCATTGTATCCCCCACTGTAGCACTGTTTGAACATGAATATATAGGTGTTGAAAGAAGAAATAAGTACAGTTGATGTAAGAAAAAGTACAAAAGCCAGCAGAGTCATTAATTTCAAAAAGACAAGACAGTTCCTCATTCACAATAGCAGAATTTCTGGTCTAGTCACCTCAGCTTGTTGATGCGGGATCTCACCTCCTGATTTCATAATGGCATGTAGAAGTAAATCAGAATTCATTGCTCAGTAATTTGCTTTATATTCACTGGAAAACATCTGTTGCATAAACTAGAAGATATCTGCACTTCTAACTTGCTGATATGTAACCTTTTAAGAAGCAGTGATAATGAACAACATAAGCTGATGAACAAAAACAGATCCAGAGACAGAGAAGCATGGATCAGACTGTCAAACCTCAGAGGGAAGGTAGAGGAGGGTGGGGGTAAGGGGGGAAGATCACCCAAAGGCCTTGTATGCATGCATATAGGCCTAACCAATGGACACAGACAACAGGGGGATGAGGGCATGAGTGGGGGGTGGGGGGCAAT